>NW_027182814.1:3427500-3547500 GCF_041146395.1 Eulemur rufifrons | reverse complement strand
TATCATTAAGGATTAGGGGTAGGGTCAGGTTTAAATGCTTGAGTGCGGGTAATGGTTAGGGTCAGGGTTAAGGTTCGCGGATAGGGTTAGTGTGAAGGGTTACAGGTAGGTTTAGGGTTCAGGGTTAGAGTTAGCATTAGGGCTTAAGGTTAGGATTAGGTGGTAGGTTAGATTTAGGGTTAGATCTACGCGTTAGGGTAAGGGCTAGCGTTAGGGTTAAGAGATAGGGTTAGGTTTAATGCTTAGGATTAGGGTTAGGGTTTGGGGTTAAGGTAAGTGTTAGGGGTTAGTTTTAAGAATCAAAGGTTAGGGTTATTTTTAGCTGTAGTGTTAGGGTTAGGGATAAGGGATCCCATTAGCATTAAGGGTCTTCCTTACTGTAGGGTTAAGGGTTAGGCTTAGAGTTAAAGGTTCAGGTTACGGTCAGTGTTAAGATTTAGGGTGAGGGTTAACGGTTAGGGTAAAGGTTAAGCATTAGGGTTAGGGATTAGTGATTAGGGTTTTTGGTTAGTGTAAGGGTTAGCGGTTAGGAGTTAGTGTTTTATGAAGGCGTATGGTTAGAATTAGGATTGGGGTTAGAGTTAGGGTGAGGTATAGGGGTTAGGTTTAGGGGTTAGTTTTACGGTAAAAGGATAGGATTAGGGTTACGGGTTGGGCTTAGGTTTAGGGTTAAAGTTTACTGCTAGGATCAGGGATAGGGTTCAGGGTTAGCTTTAGGGGTTCTGGTTAGTGTTAGGTGTTAGGTTAGTGTCAAGGTTAGGTCTAGTCGTGAGGGTAAGGTTTAGGGTTAGCTTTAAGAGCTAGAGTTAGGTTTAATGGTTAGGATTAGGATTACGGTTAAGGGATAGGGTAAGGCTTAGGGGTTAGGGTGAAGGGTTAGGGTCAAGGGTTAGGGTTTTTGTTAGGCATAGCGTTGGGGTTAGAAGTAAGGGTTACTGTCAGTGTTAGGGTTGTAGGTAGGGTTACGGTTAGGGTTAGCGGTTTAGAACTACGGTTAGGGATTAGGTGTCACAGTGATTACAAGGATATAGGGTTAGAATTATGGGATAGGGGTTGTTCTCAGGAAATGGCTTATGCATTAACGTTAGGATAAGAGGTTAAAGTTAGGCGCACAGTGAGGTTTACGTGTTAAGGGGAGAAATAGGAACAGGGTTGGGTGTTATGTTCAGGGTTAGGGTTATCTGTTAAAGGTATTGTTTATGCTTAGCGCACGGGCCCTGTCTGCATTAGGCGGGCGGGGGGAGTTTAGGGGGCTGGGATTGTACCCGGGAACCCACTCTATCATACTCTGGGTATGGGCCCGTGGGTTTCATGCAGGACACAGTGGTAGAGCCTCCTTTCACGCATGGCATGGGAGGATTGCAGGCTTTCTAAACTCTAAGAAAGCAAGAAGTCTGAGAATTAGATTTAGGGTTAGGATTATGGTTAGGGTTAAGGATGAAGTTTAGTGTTAGGGTGAGGGCTTAGGGTTAGGGATTAGGGTTAGGGTTAAAGGTTACTGTTAGGTTTAATGGTTACACTTTGCTTTCGGGTTGAGGTTTACGGTTAGGGTTAAGATGAGGGGTTAGGGTTAGGTACAGGGTTAGGGTTACGTGTTAGGCTTAGGGTAGAAGATTAGGATTAGGGTTAGGATTAAAGGTTAGCGTGAGAGTTAACGCTTAGGGTTAAGATTAAGAGTTAGGGTTTAGGGTTAGGGTTAGGGTTAGGGTTAGTTTTAGGGTTAGAGTTATGTGCTATGGTTTGTCTTAGAGCTTAGGGTTAGCTTTACTGGTGACGGTTAGGGTTACATTTAGGGGTTAGCGTTAGGGTTAGGGTTAGGGTTAGGTTTAAGGGATAGGATTAGGGTTAAGTGTTGGGCTTAGGGTTAGGGTTTAGTGTTAGGGTTATCATTAAGGATTAGGGGAAGGGTCAGGGTTAAATGCTTGGGTGCGGGTAATGGTTAGGGTCAGGGTTAAGGTTCACAGATAGGGTTAGTGTTAAGGGATACGGGTAGGTTTAGGGTTCAGGGCTAGAGTTAGCATTAGGGCTTAAGGTTAGGATTAGGTGGTAGGTTAGATTTAGGGTTAGATCTAGGCGTTAGGGTAAGGGCTAGCGTTAGGGTTAAGAGATAGGGTTAGGTTTAATGATTAGGATTAGGGTTAGGGTTTGGGGTTAAAGTAAGTGTTAGGGGTTAGGTTTAAGGATCAAAGGTTAGGGTTATTTTTAGCTGTAGTGTTAGGGTTAGGGAAAAGGGATCCCATTAGCATTAAGGGTCTTCCTTACTGTAGGGTTAAGGGTTAGGCTTAGAGTTAAAGGAGAAGGTTAGGGTCAGTGTTAAGATTTAGGGTGAGGGTTAACGGTTAGGGTAAAGGTTAAGCGTTAGGGTTAGGGATTAGTGATTAGGATTTTTGGTTAGTGTTAGTGTTAGGGGTTAGGAGTTAGTGTTTTATGAAGGGGTATGGTTAGAATTAGGATTGGGGTTAGAGTTAGGGTGAGGAATAGGGGTTAGGTTTAGGGGTTAGTTTTAGGGTAAAAGGATAGGATTAGGGTTATGGGTTGGGCTTAGGTTTAGGGTTAAAGTTTACTGCTAGGGTTAGGGATAGCGTTCATCGTTAACTTTAGGGGTTCTGGTTAGGGTTAGGTGTGAGGTTAGTGTCAGGGTTAGGTCTAGTCGTGAGGGTAAGGTTTAGGGTTAGCTTTAAGAGCTAGGGTTAGGTTTAATGGTTAGGATTAGGATTAGGGTTAAGGGTTAGGGTAAGGCTTAGGGGTTAGGGTGAAGGGTTAGGGTCAAAGGTTAGGGTTTTTGTTAGGCAAAGCGTTGGGCTTACAAGTAAGGGTTACTGTCAGTGTTAGGGTTGTAGGTAGGGTTACGGTTAGGGTTAGCGGTTTAGAATTAGGGTTAGGGATTATGTGTCACAGTGATGACTAGGAGATAGGGTTAGAATTATGGGATAGGGGTTGTTCTCAGGAAATGGGTTATGTATTAACGTTAGGATAAGAGGTTAAAGTTAGGCGCACGGTGAGGTTTACGTGTTAAGGGGAGAAATAGGAACAGGGTTGGGTGTTATGTTCAGGGTTAGGGTTATCTGTTAAAGGTATTGTTTATGCTTAGCGCACGGGCCCTGTCTGCATTAGGCGGGCGGGGGGAGTTTAGGGGGCTCGGATTGTACCCGGGAACCCACTCTATCATACTCTGGGTATGGGCCCGTGGGTTTCATGCAGGACACAGTGGTAGAGCCTCCTTTCACGCATGGCATGAGAGGATTGCAGGCTTTCTAAACTCTAAGAAAGCAAGAAGTCTGAGAATTAGATTTAGGGTTAGGATTATGGTTAGGGTTAAGGATGAAGTTTAGTGTTAGGGTGAGGGCTTAGGGTTAGGGATTCGGGTTAGGGTTAAAGGTTACTCTTAGGTTTAACGGTTACACTTTGGTTTAGGGTTGAGGTTTACGGTTAGGGTTAAGATGAAGGGTTAGGGTTTGGTACAGGGTTAGGGTTAAGTGTTAGGTTTAGGGTTGAAGATTAGGTTTAGGGTTAGGATTAAAGGTTAGCGTGAGAGTTAACGCTTAGGATTAAGGTTAAGTGTTAGGGTTTAGGGTTAGGGTTAGGGTTAGGGTTAGATTTAGGGTTAGAGTTATGTGCTATGGTTTGTGTTAGAGGTTAGGGTTAGGTTTACTGGTCACGGTGAGGGTTAGGTTTAGGGCTTAGCATTAGGGTTAGGGTTAAGGGATAGGATTAGGGTTAAGTGTTCGGCTTAGGGTTAGGGTTTAATTTTAGGGTTATCATTAAGGATTAGGGTTCGGGTCAGGGTTAAATGCTTGGGTGCGGGTAATGGTTAGGGTCAGGGTTAAGGTTCACGAATAGGGTTAGTGTTAAGGGTTACGGGTAGGTTTAGGGTTCAGGGTGAGAGTTAGCATTAGGGCTTAAGGTTAGGATTAGGCGGTAGGTTAGATTTAGGGTTAGATCTAGGCATTAGGGTAAGGGCTAGCCTTAGGGTTAAGAGATAGGGTTAGGTTTAATGCTTAGGATTAGGGTTAGGGTTTGGGGTTAAAGTAAGTGTTAGGGGTTAGGTTTAAGGATCAAAGGTTAGGGTTATTTTTAGCTGTAGTGTTAGGGTTAGGGATAAGGGATCCCATTAGCATTAAGGGTCTTCCTTACTGTAGGGTTAAGGGTTAGGCTTAGAGTTAAAGGTTAAGGTTAGGGTCAGCGTTAAGATTTAGGGTGAGGTTTAACGGTTAGGGTAAAGTTTAAGCGTTAGGGTTAGGGATTAGTGATTAGGGTTTTTGGTTAGTGTTAGGGTTAGCGGTTAGGAGTTAGTGTTTTATGAAGGGGTATGGTTAGAATTAGGATTGGGGTTAGAGTTAGGGTGAGGTATAGGGGTTAGGTTTAGGGGTTAGTTTTAGGGTAAAAGGATAGGATTAGGGTTACGGGTTGGGCTTAGGTTTAGGGTTAAGGTTTACTGTTAGGGTTACAGATAGGGTTGAGGGTTAGCTTTATTGGTTCTGGTTACGGTTAGGTGTTAAGTTAGTGTCAGGGTTAGCACTAGTCGTGAGGGTAAGGTTTAGGGTTAGCTTTAAGAGCTAGGGTTAGGTTTAATGGTTAGGATTAGGATTAGGGTTAAGGGTTAGGGTAAGGCTTAGGGGTTAGGGTGAAGGGTTAGGGTCAAGGGTTAGGGTTTTTGTTAGGCATAGCGTTGGGGTTAGAAGTAAGGGTTACTGTCAGTGTTAGGGTTGTAGGTAGGGTTACGGTTAGGGTTAGCGATTTAGAATTAGGGTTAGGGATTAGGTGTCACAGTGATGACTAGGAGATAGGGTTAGAATTATGGGATAGGAGTTGTTCTCAGGAAATGGATTATGCATTAACGTTAGGATAAGAGGTTAAAGTTAGGCGCACGGTGAGGTTTACGTGTTAAGGGGAGAAATAGGAACAGGGTTGGGTGTTATGTTCAGGGTTAGGGTTATCTGTTAAAGGTATTGTTTATGCTTAGCGCACGGCCCTGTCTGCATTAGGCGGGCGGGGAGAGTTTAGGGGGCTGGGATTGTACCCGGGAACCCACTCTATCATACTCTGGGTATGGGCCCGTGGGTTTCATGCAGGACACAGTGGTAGAGCCTCCTTTCACGCAAGGCATGGGAGGATTGCAGGCTTTCTAAACTCTAAGAAAGCAAGAAGTCTGAGAATTAGATTTAGGGTTAGGATTATGGTTAGGGTTAAGGATGAAGTTTAGTGTTAGGGTGAGGGCTTAGGGTTAGGGATTAGGGTTAGGGTTAAAGGTTACTCTTAGGTTTAACAGTTACACTTTGGTTTAGGGTTGAGGTTTACGGTTAGGGTTAAGATGAGGGGTTAGGGTTAGGTACAGGGTTAGGGTTAAGTGTTAGGTTTAGGGTTGAAGATTAGGATAAGGGTTAGGATTAAAGATTAGCGTGAGAGTTAACGCTTAGAGTTAAGGTTAAGAGTTAGGGTTTAGGGTTAGTGTTAGGGTTAGGGTTAGTTTTAGGGTTAGAGTTATGTGCTATGGTTTGTGTTAGAGGTTAGGGTTAGGTTTACTGGTGGCGGTTTGTGTTACGTTTAGGGTTTAGCATTAGGGTTAGGGTTAGGGTTAGGGTTAAGGGATAGTATTAGGGTTAAGTTTTGGGCTTAGGGTCAGGGTTTAGTGTTAGGGTTATCATTAAGGATTAGGGTTAGGGTCAAGGTTAAATGCTTGGGTGCAGGTAATGATTAGGGTCAGGGTTAAGGTTCACGGATAGGGTTAGTGTTAAGGGTTACGGGTAGGTTTAGGGTTCAGGGTTAGAGTTAGCATTAGGGCTTAAGGTTAGGATTAGGCGGTAGGTTAGAATTAGGGTTAGATCTAGGCGTTAGGGTAAGGGCTAGCGTTTGGGTTAAGAGATAGGGTTAGGTTTAATGCTTAGGATTAGGGTTAGGGTTTGGGGTTAAAGTAAGTGTTAGGGGTTAGGTTTAAGGATCAAAGGTTAGGGTTATTTTTAGCTGTAGTGTTAGGGTTAGGGATAAGGGATCCCATTAGCCTTAAAGGTATTCCTTACTGTAGGGTTAATGGTTGGGCTTAGAGTTAAAGTTTCAGGTTAGGGTCAGTGTTAAGATTTAGGGTGAGGGTTAACGGTTAGGGTAAAGGTTAAGCGTTAGGGTTAGGGATTAGTGATTAGGGTTTTTGGTTAGTGTTAGGGTTAGCGGTTAGGAGTTAGTGTTTTATGAAGGGGTATGGTTAGAATTAGGATTGGGGTTAGAGTTAGGGTGAGGTATAGGGGTTAGGTTTAGGGGTTAGTTTTAGGGTAAAATGATAGGATTAGGGTTACGGGTTGGGCTTAGGTTTAGGGTTAAAGTTTACTGCTAGGGTTAGGGATAGGGTTCAGGGTTAGCTTTAGGGGTTCTGGTTAGGGTTAGGTGTTAGGTTAGTGTCAGGGTTAGGTCTAGTCGTGAGGGTAAGGTTTAGGGTTAGCTTTAAGAGCTTGGGTTAGGTTTAATGGTTAGGATTAGGATTAGGGTTAAGGGTTAGGGTAAGGCTTAGGGGTTAGGGTGAAGGGTTAGGGTCAAGGGTTAGGGTTTTTGTTAGGCATAGCGTTGTGGTTAGAAGTAAGGGTTACTGTCAGTGTTAGGGTTGAAGGTAGGGTTACGGTTAAGGTTAGCGGTTTAGAATTAGGGTTAGCGATTAGGTGTCACAGTGATGACTAGGAGATAGGGTTAGAATTGTGGGATAGGGGTTGTTCTCAGGAAATGGGTTTTCAATTTACGTTAGGATAAGAGGTTAAAGTTAGGCGCACGGTGAGGTTTACGTGTTAAGGGGAGAAATAGGAACAGGGTTGGGTGTTATGTTCAGGGTTAGGGTTATCTGTTAAAGGTATTGTTTATGCTTAGCGCACGGGCCCTGTCTGCATTAGGCGGGCGGGGGGAGTTTAGGGGGCTGGGATTGTACCCGGGAACCCACTCTATCATACTCTGGGTATGGGCCCGTGGGTTTCATGCAGGACACAGTGGTAGAGCCTCCTTTCACGCATGGCATGGGAGGATTGCAGGCTTTCTAAACTCTAAGAAAGCAAGAAGTCTGAGAATTAGATTTAGGGGTAGGATTATGTTTAGGGTTAAGGATGAAGTTTAGTGGTAGGGTGAGGGCTTAGGGTTAGGGATTAGGGTTAGGGTTAAAGGTTTCTCTTAGGTTTAACGGTTACACTTTGGTTTCGGGTTGAGGTTTACGGTTAGGGTTAAGATGAAGGGTTAGGGTTTGGTACAGGGTTAGGGTTAAGTGTTAGGTTTAGGGTTGAAGATTAGGATTAGGGTTAGGATTAAAGGTTAGCGTGAGAGTTAACGCTTAGGATTAAGGTTAAGAGTTAGGGTTTAGGGTTAGGGCTAGGGTTAGTTTTAGGGTTAGAGTTATGTTCTGTGGTTTGTGTTAGAGGTTAGGGTTAGGTTTACTGGTGACGGTTAGGGTTATGTTTAGGGGTTAGCATTAGGGTTAGGGTTAGGGTTAGGTTTAGGGTTAAGGTATAGGATTAGGGTTAAGTGTTGGGCTTAGGGTTAGGGTTTAGTGTTAGGGTTATCATTAAGGATTAGGGGTAGGGTCAGGGTTAAATGCTTGGGTGCGTGTAATGGTTAGGGTCAGGGTTAAGGTTCACAGATAGGGTTAGTGTTAAGGGTTACGGGTAGGTTTAGGGTTCAGGGTTAGAGTTAGCATTAGGGCTTAAGGTTAGGATTAGGCGGGAGGTTAGATTTAGGGTTAGAACTAGGCGTTAAGTTAAGGGCTAGAGTTAGGGTTAAGAGATAGGGTTAGGTTTAATGCTTAGGATTAGGGTTAGGGTTTGGGGTTAAAGTAAGTGTTAGGGGTTAGGTTTAAGGATCAAAGGTTAGGGTTATTTTTAGCTGTAGTGTTAGGGTTAGGTAAAAGGGATCCCATTAGCATTAAGGGTCTTCCTTACTGTAGGGTTAAGGGTTAGGCTTAGAGTTAAAAGTTAAGGTTAGGGTCAGTGTTAAGAATTAGGGTGAGGGTTAACGGTTAGGGTAAAGGTTAAGCATTAGGGTTAGGGATTAGCGATTATGGTTTTTGGTTAGTGTTAGGGTTAGAGGTTAGGAGTTCGTGTTTTATGAAGGGGTATGGTTAGAATTAGTATTGGGGTTAGAGTTAGGGTTAGGTATAGGGGTTAGGTTTAGGGGTTAGTTTTAGGGTAAAAGGATAGGATTAGGGTTATGGGTTGGGCTTAGGTTTAGGGTTAAAGTTTACTGCTAGGGTTAGGGATAGGGTTCACGGTTAGCTTTAGGGGTTCTGGTTAGGGTTAGGTGTTAGGTTAGTGTCAGGGTTATGTCTAGTCGTGAGGGTAAGGTTTAGGGTTAGCTTTAAGAGCTAGGGTTAGGTTTAATGGTTAGGATTAGGATTAGGGTTAAGGGTTAGCGTAAGGCTTAGGGGTTTGGGTGAAGGGTTAGTGTTTTTGTTAGGCATAGCGTTGGGGTTAGAAGTAAGGGTTACTGTCAGTGTTAGGGTTGTAGGCAGGGTTACGGTTAGGGTTAGCGGTTTAGAATTAGGGTTAGGGATTAGGTATTCCAGTGATGACTAGGAGATAGTGTTAGAATTATGGGATAGGGGATGTTCTCAGGGAATGGGTTATGCATTAACGTTAGGATAAGAGGTTAAAGTTAGGCGCACGGTGAGGTTTACGTGTTAAGGGGAGAAATAGGAACAGGGTTGGGTGTTATGTTCAGGGTTAGGGTTATCTGTTAAAGGTATTGTTTATGCTTAGCGCACGGGCCCTGTCTGCATTAGGCGGGCGGGGGGAGTTTAGGGGGCTGGGATTGTACCCGGGAACCCACTCTATCATACTCTGGGTATGGGCCCGTGGGTTTCATGCAGGACACAGTGGTAGAGCCTCCTTTCACGCATGGCATGGGAGGATTGCAGGCTTTCTAAACTCTAAGAAAGCAAGAAGTCTGAGAATTAGATTTAGGGTTAGGATTATGGTTAGGGTTAAGGATGAAGTTTAGTGTTAGGGTGAGGGCTTAGGGTTAGGGATTAGGGTTAGGGTTAAAGGTTACTCTTAGGTTTAAGGGTTACAGTTCGGTTTAGGGTTGAGGTTTACGGTTAGGGTTAAGATGAGGGGTTAGGGTTTGGTAGACGTTTAGGGTTAAGTGTTAGGTTTAGGGTTGAAGATTAGGATTAGCGTTAGGATTAAAAGTTAGCGTGAGAGTTAACGCTTAGGGTCAAGATTAAGAGTTAGGGTTTACGGTTAGGCTTAGGGTTAGATTTAGGGTTAGAGTTATGTGCTATGGTTTGTGTTAGGGGTTAGGGTTAGGTTTACTGTTCACGGTTAGGGTTGGGTTTAGTGGTTAGCATTAGGGTTAGAGATTAGGTTTAGGGTAAGGGTCTAGAGTTAATGTTGGGCTTTAGGCTCGGGGCTTAGTTTCAGGGTCAGGGGTTAGCGTTGGTGGTAGGGCTTAGCTTTAGCGTTCAGTTTAAGGGCACAGGACCTGGTTAATCTACGGTGAGAGGGGTGCGGTCGGAGTCACCACGAAAGCACAACATCATTCCCTGGGCCTTGGGACAGGACCTACATGCAGGACTCAGGCGGAGCCTCATCTGACACATGGCATGGCTGTATTGTAGGCTTGCTTCACTCTGGGAATGGAAGTAGTGTGAGAATTAGGGTTGGGGTTGGGGTTAGGGTTTTTCGTGTTAGGGGTTAGGTTTCGAGTCAGGGTTAGGTGCTAGGGATTAGTGGTTAGGGTTAGAGTTAGTGTTAGGGGTAAGGTGTTAAGTCTGGGTTAGGGGGCCAGTGTAAGGTTTAGGGTTGGAGTTAGAGTTAGGGTTAGGGGTTAGGGTTAAGGGATAGGGTTAGGATTCAGGGTGAGGGTTAGAGGGTTAACAGTTGGGGTTAGGCTTAGGGGTTAGGGATAGTGTTAGGGTTAAGGGTTAGGAGCTTGGTTCAGGTTTAAGGTTAGCATTAGGGGTTGGGGTAAGTGTTAACTGTAGGTCAGTGTTGGGGTTAGATCTCTAGGCATTAGGGTAAAGGTTAGGGTTAGGGTTAAGAGTTAGGGTTATGTTTAATGGTTAGGATTGGGAATAGGGTTAAGCGTTAGGGTTAAGGTTGGGGTTATGACGAAGGATCAACGGTTAGGGTTACTTTTAGGCGTAGGGTTAGTGTAAGGGGTTAGGGTTAGTGTTAGTGTTGTTGGTCGGGTTAAGGTTAGGGTTGGCGCTTCAGAATTAGGGATTAGGTGTTACGGTTATAGCTAGGAGGTAGGGTTATAATGACGGTATAGGGCTTGTTCTCAGAGTGTCATGCATTAACGTTAAGATATCGGGTTAAAGTTAGGGTTATGGTGAGGTTTACCTGTTAAGGTGAGCAGTAGGATCAGGGTTAGGTGTTATGTTGTGGGTTAGGCTTATGGGTGAGGGGTAGGGTTTATGCTTAGGGCACGGGCCCTGTATGCCCTAGGAGGCAAAGTTAGGTGTCTGTGATGGTCGCTGGGAACCCACTCTACCGCACGCAGTGTATGGGCCTCTGGGTTTCATGCAGGACACTGTGGCAGAGCCTCCTTTCACGCATGACGTGGGACGATTGCAGGCTTTCTAAACTCTAAGAAAGCAAGAAGTCTGAGAATTAGATGTAGGGTTAGGGTTATGGTTAGGGTTAAGGATGAAGTTTAGTGTTAGGGTGAGGGCTTAGGGTTAGGGATTCGGGTTAGGGTTAAAAGTTACTCTTAGATTTAACGGTTACACTTTGGTTTAGGGTTGAGGTTTAAGGTTAGGGTTAAGATGAGGGGTTAGGGTTTGGTACAGGGTTAGGGTTAAGTGTTAGGTTTAGGGTTGAAGATTAGGATTAGGGTTAGGATTAAAGGTTAGCGTGAGAGTTAACGCTTAGGGTTAAGGTTAAGAGTTAGGGTTTAGGGTTAGGGTTAGGGTTAGGGTTAGTTTTAGGGTTAGAGTTATGTGCTATGGTTTGTGTTAGAGGTTAGGGTTAGGTTTACTGTTCACGGTTAGGGTTACGTTTAGGGGTTAGCATTAGGGTTAGGGTTAGGGTTAGGGTTAAGGGATAGGATTAGGGTTAAGTGTTGGGCTTAGGGTTAGGGTTTAGTGTTAGGGTTATCATTAAGGATTAGGGTTAGGGTCAGGGTTAAATGCTTGGGTGCGGGTAATGGTTAGGGTCAGGGTTAAGGTTCACGGATAGGGTTAGTGTTAAGGGTTACGGGAAGGTTTAGGGTTCAGGGTTAGCGTTAGCATTAGGGCTTAAGGTTAGGATTAGGCGGGAGGTTAGATTTAGGGTTAGAACTAGGCGTTAGGGTAAGGGCTAGCGTTAGGGTTAAGAGATAGGGTTAGATTTAATGCTTAGGATTAGGGTTAGGGTTTGGGGTTAAAGTAAGTGTAGGGGTTAGGTTCAAGGATCAAAGGTTAGGGTTATTTTTAGCTGTAGTGTTAGGGTTAGGGAAAAGGGATCCCATTAGCATTAAGGGTCTTCCTTACTGTAGGGTTAAGGGTTAGGCTTAGAGTTAAAGGTTAAGGTTAGGGTCAGTGTTAAGAATTAGGGTGAGGGTTAGCGGTTAGGGTAAAGGTTAAGCGTTAGGGTTAGGGATTAGCGATTAGGGTTTTTGGTTAGTGTTAGGGTTAGAGGTTAGGAGTTCGTGTTTTATGAAGGGGTATGGATAGAATTAGGATTGGGGTTAGAGTTAGGGTTAGGTATAGGGGTTAGGTTTAGGGGTTAGTTTTAGGGTAAAAGGATAGGATTAGGGTTACGGGTTGGGCTTAGGTTTAGGGTTAAATTTTACTGCTAGGGTTAGGGATAGGGTTCAGGGTTAGCTTTAGGGGTTCTGGTTAGGGTTAGGTGTTAGGTTAGTGTCAGGGTTAGGTCTAGTCGTGAGGGTAAGGTTTAGGGTTAGCTTTAAGAGCTAGGGTTAGGTTTAATGGTTAGGATTAGGATTAGGGTTAACGGTTAGCGTAAGGCTTAGGGGTTTGGGTGAAGGGTTAGTGTTTTTGTTAGGCATAGCGTTGGGGTTAGAAGTAAGGGTTACTGTCAGTGTTAGGGTTGTAGGTAGGGTTCTGGTTAGGGCTAGCGGTTTAGAATTAGGGTTAGGAATTAGGTGTTCCAGTGATGACTAGGAGATAGGGTTAGAATTATGGGATAGGGGTTGTTCTCAGGGAATGGGTTATGCATTAACGTTAGGATAAGAGGTTAAAGTTAGGCGCACGGTGAGGTTTACGTGTTAAGGGGAGAAATAGGAACAGGGTTGGGTGTTATGTTCAGGGTTAGGGTTATCTGTTAAAGGTATTGCTTATGCTTAGCGCACGGGCCCTGTCTGCACTAGGAGGTCGGGGGGAGTTTAGGGGGCTGGGATTGTACCCGGGAACCCACTCTATCATACTCTGGGTATGGGCCCGTGGTTTTCATGCAGGACACAGTGGTAGAGCCTCCTTTCACGCATGGCATGGGAGGATTGCAGGCTTTCTAAACTCTAAGAAAGCAAGAAGTCTGAGAATTAGATTTAGGGTTAGGATTATGGTTAGGGTTAAGGATGAAGTTTAGTGTTAGGATGAGGGCTTAAGGTTAGGGATTAGGGTTAGGTTTAAAGGTTACTCTTAGGTTTAACGGTTACAGTTCGGTTTAGGGTTGAGGTTTACGGTTAGGGTTAAGATGAGGGGTTAGGGTTTGGTAGACGTTTAGGTTTGAAGATTAGGATTAGGGTTAGGATTAAAGGTTAGCGTGAGAGTTAACGCTTAGGTTTAAGGTTAAGTGTTAGGGTTTACGGTTAGGCTTAGGGTTAGATTTAGGGTTAGAGTTATGTGCTATGGTTTGTGTTAGGGGTTAGGGTTAGGTTTACTGTTCACGGTTAGGGTTGGGTTTAGGGGTTAGCATTAGGGTTAGGGATTAGGTATAGGGTAAGGGTCTAGAGTTAATGTTGGGCTTTAGGCTCGGGGCTTAGGTTCAGGGTCAGGGGTTAGCGTTGGTGGTAGGGCTTAGCTTTAGCGGTCAGTTTAAGGGCACAGGACCTGGTTAATCTATGGTGAGAGGGGTGCGGTCGGAGTCACCACGAAAGCACAACATCATTCCCTTGGCCTAGGGACAGGACCTCCATGCAGGACTCAGGCGGAGCCTCATCTCACACATGGCATGGCTGTATTGTAGGCTTGCTTCACTCTGGGAATGGAAGTAGTGTGAGAATTAGGGTTGGGGTTGGGGTTAGGGTTTTTCGTGTTAGGGGTTAGGTTTCGAGTCAGGGTTAGGTGCTAGGGATTAGTGGTTAGGGTTAGAGTTAGTGTTAGGGGTAAGGTGTTAAGTCTGGGTTAGGGGGCCAGGGTAAGGTTTAGGGTTGGAGTTAGCGTTAGGGTTAGGGGTAAGGGTTAAGGGATAGGGTTAGGATTCAGGGTGAGGGTTAGAGGGTTAACAGTTGGGGTTAGGCTTAGGGGTTAGGGATAGTGTTAGGGTTAAGGATTAGGACCTTGGTTCAGGTTTAAGGTTAGCATTAGGGGTTGGGGTTCGTGTTAACTGTAGGTCAGTGTTGGGGTTAGATCTCTAGGCATTAGGGTAAAGGTTAGAGTTAGGGTTAAGAGTTAGGGTTATGTTTAATGGTTAGGATTGGGAATAGGGTTAAGCGTTAGGGTTAAGGTTAGGGGTTATGACGAAGGATCAACCGTTAGGGTTACTTTTAGGCGTAGGGTTAGGGTAAGGGGTTAGGGTTAGTGTTAGCGTTGTTGGTCGGGTTAAGGTTAGGGTTCGCGTTTCAGAATTAGGGATTACGTGTTACGGTTATAGCTAGGAGGTAGGGTTATAATGACGGTATAGGGCTTGTTCTCAGGGTGTCATGCATTAACGTTAAGATATGGGGTTAAAGTGAGGGTTATGGTGAGGTTTACCTGTTAAGGTGAGCAGTAGGATCAGGGTTAGGTGTTATGTTGTGGGTTAGGCTTATGGGTGAGGGATAAGGTTTATGCTTAGGGCACGGGCCCTGTATGCCCTAGGAGGCAAAGTTAGGTGTCTGTGATGGTCGCTGGGAACCCACTCTACCGCACGCAGTGTATGGGCCTCTGGGTTTCATGCAGGACACTGTGGCAGAGCCTCCTTTCACGCATGGCGTGGGAGGATTGCAGGCTTTCTAAACTCTAAGAAAGCAAGAAGTCTGAGAATTAGATGTAGGGTTAGGGTTATGGTTAGGGTTAAGGATGAAGTTTAGTGTTAGGGTGAGGGCTTAGGGTTAGGGATTCGGGTTAGGGTTAAAAGTTACTCTTAGATTTAACGGTTACACTTTGGTTTAGGGTTGAGGTTTAATGTTAGGGTTAAGATGAGGGGTTAGGGTTTGGTACAGGGTTAGGGTTAAGTGTTAGGTTTAGGGTTGAAGATTAGGATTAGGGTTAGGATTAAAGATTAGCGTGAGAGTTAACGCTTAGGGTTAAGGTTAAGAGTTAGGGTTTAGGGTTAGGGTTAGGGTTAGGGTTAGTTTTAGGGTTAGAGTTATGTACTATGGTTTGTGTTAGAGGTTAGGATTAGGTTTACTGTTCACGGTTAGGGTTACGTTTAGGGGTTAGCATTAGGGTTAGGGTTAGGGTTAGGGTTAAGGGATAGGATTAGGGTTAAGTGTTGGACTTAGGGTTAGGGTTTAGTGTTAGGGTTATCATAAGGGATTAGGGTTAGGGTCAGTGTTAATTGCTTGGGTGCGGGTAATGGTTAGGGTCAGGGTTAAGGTTTACGGATAGGGTTAGTGTTAAGGGTTACGGGTAGGTTTAGGGTTCAGGGTTAGCGTTGACATGAGGGCTTAAGGTTAGGATTAGGCGGGAGGTTAGATTTAGGGTTAGAACTAGGCGTTAGGGTAAGGGCTAGGGTTCGGGTTAAGAGATAGGGTTAGGTTTAATGCTTAGGATTAGGGTTAGGGTTTGTGGTTAAAGTAATTGTTAGGGGTTAGTTTTAAGGATCAAAGGTTAGGGTTATTTTTAGCTGTAGTGTTAGGGTTAGGGATAAGGGATACCATTACTATTAAGGGTCTTCCTTACTGTAGGGTTAAGGGTTAGGCTTAGAGTTAAAGGTTAAGGTTAGGGTCAGTGTTAAGAATTAGGGTGAGGGTTAACGGTTAGGGTAAAGGTTAAGCGTTAGGGTTAGGGATTAGCGATTAGGGTTTTTGGTTAGTGTTAGGGTTAGAGGTTAGGAATTCGTGTTTTATGAAGGGGTATGGTTAGAATTAGGATTGGGGTTAGAGTTAGGGTTAGGTATAGGGGTTAGGTTTAGGGGTTAGTTTTAGGGTAAAAGGATAGCGTTAGGGTTATGGGTTGGGCTTAGGTTTAGGGTTAAAGTTTACTGCTAGGGTTAGGGATAGGGTTCAGGGTTAGCTTTAGGGGTTCTGGTTAGGGTTAGGTGTTAGGTTAGTGTCAGGGTTAGGTCTAGCCGTGAGGGTAAGGTTTAGGGTTAGCTTTAAGAACTAGGGTTAGGTTTAATGGTTAGGATTAGGATTAGGGTTAAGGGTTAGCGTAAGGCTTAGGGGTTTGGGTGAAGGGTTAGGGTTTTTGTTAGGCATAGCGTTGGGGTTAGAAGTAAGGGTTACTGTCAGTGTTAGGGTTGTAGGTAGGGTTCCGGTTAGGGTTAGCGGTTTAGAATTAGGGTTAGGGATTAGGTGTTCCAGTGATGACTAGGAGATAGGGTTAGAATTATGGGATAGGGGTTGTTCTCAGGGAATGGGTTATGCATTAACGTTAGGATAAGAGGTTAAAGTTAGGGTCATGGTGAGGTTTACGTGTTAGGGGGAGAAGTAGGAACAGGGTTCGTTGTAATGTTCAGGGTTAGGGTTATCTGTTAAAGGTACTCTTTATGCTTAGCACACGGGCCCTGTCTGCCTTAGGCGGGCAGGGGGAGTTTAGGGGCTGGGATTGTACCCGGGAACCCACTCTATCATACTCTGGGTATGGGCCCGTGGGTTTCATGCAGGACACAGTGGTAGAGCCTCCTTTCACGCATGGCATGGGAGGATTGCAGGCTTTCTAAACTCTAAGAAAGCAAGAAGTCTGAGAATTAGATTTAGGGTTAGGATTATGGTTAGGATTAAGGATGAAGTTTAGTGTTAGGGTGAGGGCTTAAGGTTAGGGATTAGGGTTAGGGTTAAAGGTTACTCTTAGGTTTAACGGTTACACTTTGGTTTAGGGTTGAGGTTTACGGTTAGGGTTAAGATGAGGGGTTAGGGTTTGGTATACGTTTAGGGTTAAGTGTTAGGTTTAGGGTTGAAGATTAGGATTAGGGTTAGGATTAAAGTTTAGCGTCAGAGTTAACGCTCAGGGTTTACTGTTAGGGTTAGGGTTAGTTTTAGGGTTAGAGTTATGTGCTATGGTTTGTGTTAGAGGTTAGGGTTAGGTTTACCGTTCACGGTTAGGGTTACGTTTAGGGTTTAGCATTAGGGTTAAGGTTAGGGTTAAGGGATAGGATTAGGGTTAAGTGTTAGGTTTAGGGTTGAAGATTAGGATTAGGGTTAGGATTAAAGGTTAGCATGAGATTTAACGCTTAGGGATAAGGTTTAGAGTTAGGGTTTACTGTTAGGTTTAGGGTTAGTTTTAGGGTTAGAGTTATGTGCTATGGTTTGTGTTAGAGGTTAGGGTTAGGTTTACTGTTCACGGTTAGGGTTACGTTTAGGGTTTAGCATTAGGGTTAGGGATTAGTTTTAGGGTAAGGGTTTAGAGTTAGTGTTGGGCTTTAGGCTCGGGGCTTCGGTTCAGGGTCAGGGGTTAGGTTCGGTGGTACGGCCTAGCTTTAGAGGTGAGTTAAAGGGCACAACACCTGGTTAATCTAAGGTGAGAGGGGTGTGGTCGGAGTCATCACGAAAGCACAACATCATTCCCTGGGCCTTGGGACAGGACCTACATGCAGGACTCAGTCGGAGCCTCATCTCACACATGGCATGGCTGTATTGTAGGCTTCCTTCACTCTGGGAATGGAAGTAGTGTGAGAATTAGGGTTGGGGTTGGGGTTAGGGATTTCGAGTTAGGGGTTAGGTTTCGAGTCAGGGTTAGGTGCTAGGGATTAGTGGTTAGGGTTAGAGTGAGTGTTAGGGGTTAGGTGTTAAGTCTGGGTTAGGGGGCCAGGGTAAGGTTTAGGGTTGGAGTTAGCGTTAGGGTTAGGGGTTAGGGTTAAGGGAGAGGGTTAGGTATCAGGGTGAGTGTTAGAGGGTTAACAGTTGGGGTTAAGCTTAGGGGTTAGGGATAGTGTTAGAGTTAAGGGTTAGAAGTATGGTTCAGGTTTATGTTTAGCATTAGGGGTTGGGGTTCGTGTTAACTGTAGGTCAGTGTTGGGGTTAGATCTCTAGGCATTAGGGTAAAGGTTAGGGTTAGGGTTAAGTGTTAGGGTTATGTTTAATGGTTAGGATTGGGAATAGGGTTAAGGGTTAGGGTTAAGGTTAGGGGTTATGACTAAGGATCAACCGTTAGGGTTACTTTTAGGCGTAGGTTTAGGGTAAGAGGTTAGGGTTAGTGTTAGTGTTGTTGGTCGGGTTAAGGTTTGGGTTGGCATTTCAGAATTAGGGATTAGGTGTTACGGTTATGGCTAGGAGTTAGGGTTATAATGACGGTATAGGGCTTGTTCTCAGGGTGTCATGCATTAACGTTAAGATAAGGGGTTAAAGTTAGGGTTACGGTAAGGTTTACCTGTTAAGGTGAGCAGTAGGATCAGGGTTATGTGTTATGTTCTGGGTTAGGCTTATGGTTGAATGGAGGGTTTATGCTTAGGGCACGGGCCCTGTATGCCCTAGGAGGCAAAGTTAGGTGTCTGTGATGGTCGCTGGGAACCCACTCTATCGTACGCAGTGTAAGGGCCTCTGGGTTTTAGGCAGGACACTGGCAGAGAGTCCTTTCACGCATGGCATGGGAGGATTGCAGGCTTTCTAAACTCTAAGAAAGCAAGAAGTCTGAGAATTAGATTTAGGGTTAGGATTATGGTTAGGGTTAAGGATGAAGTTTAGTGTTAGGGTGAGGGCTTAGGGTTAGGGATTAGGGTTAGGGTTAAAGGTTACTCTTAGATTTAACAGTTACACTTTGGTTTAGGGTTGAGGTTTATGGTTAGGGTAAAGATGAGGGGTTAGGTTTTGGTACAGGGTTAGGGTTAAGTGTTAGGTTTAGGGTTGAAGATTAGGATTAGGGTTAGGATTAAAGGTTAGCATGAGAGTTAACGCGTAGGGTTAAGTTTAAGAGTTAGCGTTAGCGTTAGGGTTAGGGTTAGTTTTAGGGTTAGAGTTATGTGCCATGGTTTGTGTTAGAGGTTAGGATTAGGTTTACTGTTCATGGTTAGGGTTACGTTTAGGGGTAGCATTAGGGTTAGAGTTAGGGTTAGGGTTAAGGGATAGGATTAGGGTTAAGTGTTGAGCTTAGGGTTAGGGTTTAGTGTTAGGGTTATCCTTAAGGATTAGGGTTAGGGTCAGGGTTAAATGTTTGGGTGCGGGTAATGGTTAGGGTCTGGGTTAAGGTTTATAGATAGGGTTAGTGTTAAGGGTTACGGGTAGGTTTAGGGTTCAGGGTTTAGAGTTAGCATTAGGGCTTAAGGTTAGGATTAGGTGGTAGGTTAGATTTAGGGTTAGATCTAGGCGTTAGAGTAAGGGTTAAGAGATAGGGTTAGGTTTAATGCTTAGGATTAGGGTTAGGGTTTGGGGTTAAGTGTGAGGGGTTAGGTTTAAGGATCAAAGGTTAGGGTTATTTTTAGCTGTAGTGTTAGGTTTAGGGATAAGGGATAAGATTGGCGTAAGGGTTTTTCTTACTGTTAGGGTTAAGGGTCAGGCTTAGATTAAAGGTTCAGGTTAGGGTCAGTGTTAAGGGTTAGGGTGAGGGTTAACGGTTAGGGTAAAGGTTAAGCGTTAGGGTTAGGGATTAGCGATTAGGGTTTTTGGTAAGTGTTAGGGTTAGGAGTTCGTGTTTTATGAAGGGGTATGGTTAGAATTAGGATTGGGGTTAGTGTTAGGGTTAGGTTTTGGGGTTCGGGTTAGGGTAAAAGGATAGGATTAGGGTTAAGGGTTGGGATCAGGTTTAGGGGTAAAGTTTAGTGTTCTGGTTAATGTTTAGTGTTATGGTCCAGTTTAAGTGTTAGGGTGAGGGTTAACGGTTAGGATTAGGCTTAGAGGTTGGGGATATAGTGAGGGTTCAGTGTTAGGGTTAGGTTTAGGGTTCAGGGTTAGGGTTAGCTTTAGGTGTTATGGTTAGGGTTAGGTGTTAGGTTAGTGTCAGGGTTCGGTCTAGTCGTGAGGGTAAGGTTTAGGGTTTGCTTTAAGCGCTAGGGTTAGGTTTAATGTTTAGGATTAGGATTAGGGTTAAGGGTTAGGGTAAGGCTTAGGGGTTAGGGTGAAGGGTTAGGGTTTTTGTTAGGCATAGAGTTGGGGTTAGAAGTAAGGTTTACAGTCAGTGTTAGGGTTGTAGGTAGGGTTACGGTTAGGGTTAGCAGTTTAGAATTAGGGATAGGGATTAGGTGTTACAGTTATGACTAGGAGATAGGGTTAGAATTATGGGATAGGGGTTGTTCTCAGGGAATGGGTTATGCATTAACGTTAGGATAAGAGGTTAAAGTTAGGCTCACGGTGAGGTTTACGTGTTAAGGGGAGAAATAGGAACAGGGTTGGGTGTTATGTTCAGGGTTAGGGTTATCTGTTAAAGGTATTGTTTATGCTTAGCGCACGGGCCCTGTCTGCATTAGGCAGGTGGGGGGAGTTTAGGGGGCTGGGATTGTACCCGGGAACCCACTCTATCATACTCTGGGTATGGGCCTGTGGGTTTCATGCAGGACACAGTGGTAGAGCCTCCTTTCATGCATGGCATGGGAGGATTGCAGGCTTTCTAAACTCTAAGAAAGGAAGAAGTCTTATAATTTGATTTTAGGGTTAGGTTTATGGATAGGGTTAAGGATAAATTTTAGTGTTAGTGTGAGGGCTTAGGGTTAGGGATTAGGGTTAGGGTTAAAGGTTACTCTTAGATTTAACGGTTACACTTTGGTTTCGGGTTGAGGTTTACGGTTAGGGTTAAGATGAGGGGTTAGAGTGTGGTACAGGGTTAGGGTTAAGTGTTAGGTTTAGGGTTGAAGATTAGGATTAGGGTTAGGATTAAAGGTTAGCATGAGAGTGAACGCTTAGTGTTAAGGTTAAGAGTTAGGGTTTAGGGCCGGGCGCGGTGGCTCACGCCTGTAATCCTACCACTCTGGGAGGCCGAGGTGGGTGGATCGTTTGAGCTCAGGAGTTCAAGACCAGCCTGAGCAAGAGCGAGACCCCATCTGTACTAAAAATAGAAAGAAATTATATGGACAGCTAAAAATATATATAGAAAAAAAATTAGCCGGGCATGGTGGCGCATGCCTGTAGTCCCAGCTGCTCGGGAGGCTGAGACAGGAGGATTCCTTGAGCTCAGGAGTCTGAGGTTGCTGTGAGCTAGGCTGATGCCACGGCACTCACTCTATCTTGGGCAACAGAGTGAGACTCTCTCAAAAAAAAAAAAAAAAAAAAAAAAAAGATTTAGGGTTTAGGGTTATGGTTAGGGTTAGGGTTAGTTTTAGGGTTAGAGTTATGTGCTATGGTTTATGTTAGAGGTTAGGGTTAGGTTTACTGTTCACGGTTAGGGTTGGGTTTAGGGGTTAGCATTAGGGTTAGGGATTAGGTTTAGGGTAAGGGTCTAGAGTTAATGTTGGGCTTTAGGCTCGGGGCTTAGGTTCAGGGTCAGGGGTTAGCGTTGGTGGTAGGGCTTAGCTTTAGCGGTCAGTTTAAGGGCACGGGACCTGGTTAATATACGGTGAGAGGGGTGCGGTCGGAGTCACCACGAAAGCACAACATCATTCCCTGGGCCTTGGGAGAGGACCTCCATGCAGGACTCAGGCGGAGCCTCATCTCACACATGGCATGGCTCTATTGTAGGCTTGCTTCACTCTGGGAATGGAAGTAGTGTGAGAATTAGGGTTGGGGTTGGGGTTAGGGTTTTTCGTGTTAGGGGTTAGGTTTCGAGTCAGGGTTAGGTGCTAGGGATTAGTGGTTAGGGTTAGAGTTAGTGTTAGGGGTAAGGTGTTAAGTCTGGGTTAGGGGGCCAGGGTAAGGTTTAGGGTTGGAGTTAGCGTTAGGTTTAGGGGTTAGGGTTAAGGGATAGGGTTAGGATTCAGGGTGAGGGTTAGAGGGTTAACAGTTGGGGTTAGGCTTAGGGGTAAGGGATAGTGTTAGGGTTAAGGGTTAGGAGCTTGGTTCAGGTTTAAGGTTAGCATTAGGGGTTGGGGTTAGTGTTAACTGTAGGTCAGTGTTGGGGTTAGATCTCTAGGCATTAGGGTAAAGGTTAGGGTTAGGGTTAAGAGTTAGGGTTATGTTTAATGGTTAGGATTGGGAATAGGGTTAAGGGTTAGGGTTAAGGTTAGGGGTTATGACTAAGGATCAACGGTTAGGGTTACTTTTAGGCGTAGGATTAGGGTAAGGAGTTAGGGTTAGTGTTAGTGTTGTTGGTCGGGTTAAGGTTAGGGTTGGCGTTTCAGAATTAGGGATTAGGTGTTACGGTTATAGCTAGGAGGTAGGGTTATAATGACGGTATAGGGCTTGTTCTCAGGGTGTCATGCATTAACGTTAAGATATCGGGTTAAAGTTAGGGTTATGGTGAGGTTTACCTGTTAAGGTGAGCAGTAGGATCAGGGTTAGGTGTTATGTTGTGGGTTAGGCTTATGGGTGAGGGGTAGGGTTTATGCTTAGGGCACGGGCCCTGTATGCTCTAGGAGGCAAAGTTAGGTGTCTGGGATGGTCGCTGGGAACCCACTCTACCGCACGCAGTGTATGGGCCTCTGGGTTTCATGCAGGACACTGTGGCAGAGCCTCCTTTCACGCATGGCGTGGGAGGATTGCAGGCTTTCTAAACTCTAAGAAAGCAAGAAGTCTGAGAATTAGATTTAGGGTTAGGGTTATGGTTAGGGTTAAGGATGAAGTTTAGTGTTAGGGTGAGGGCTTAGGCTTAGGGATTACGGTTAGGGTTAAAGGTTACTCTTAGATTTAACGGTTACACTTTGGTTTAGGGTTGAGGTTTAAGGTTAGGGTTAAGATGAGGGGTTAGGGTTTGGTACAGGGTTAGGGTTAAGTGTTAGGTTTAGGGTTGAAGATTAGGATTAGGGTTAGGATTAAAGGTTAGCGTGAGAGTTAACGCTTAGGGTTAAGGTTAAGAGTTAGGGTTTAGGGTTAGGTTTAGGGTTAGGGTTAGTTTTAGGGTTAGAGTTATGTGCTATGGTTTGTGTTAGAGGTTAGGGTTAGGTTTACTGTTCACGGTTAGGACTATGTTTAGCGGTTAGCATTAGGGTTAGAGTTAGGGTTAGGGTTAAGGGATAGGATTAGGGTTAAGTGTTGAGCTTAGGGTTAGGGTTTAGTGTTAGGGTTATCCTTAAGGATTAGGGTTAGGGTCAGGGTTAAATGTTTGGGTGCGGGTAATGGTTAGGGTCTGGGTTAAGGTTTATAGATAGGGTTAGTGTTAAGGGTTACGGGTAGGTTTAGGGTTCAGGGTTTAGAGTTAGCATTAGGGCTTAAGGTTAGGATTAGGTGGTAGGTTAGATTTAGGGTTAGATCTAGGCGTTAGGGTAAGGGCTAGGGTTAGGGTTAAGAGATAGGGTTAGGTTTAATGCTTAGGATTAGGGTTAGGGTTTGGGGTTAAAGTAAGTGTTAGGGGTTAGGTTTAAGGATCAAAGGTTAGGGTTATTTTTAGCTGTAGTGTTAGGGTTAGGGATAAGGGATCCCGTTAGCATTAAGGGTCTTCCTTACTGTAGGGTTAAGGGTTAGGCTTAGAGTTAAAGGTTAAGGTTAGGGTCAGTGTTAAGAATTAGGGTGAGGGTTAACGGTTAGGGTAAAGGTTAAGCGTTAGGGTTAGGGATTAGTGATTAGGGTTTTTGGTTAGTGTTAGGGTTAGCGGTTAGGAGTTAGTGTTTTATGAATGGGTATGGTTAGAATTAGGATTGGGATTAGAGTTAGGGTTAGATATAGGGGTTAGGTTTAGGGGTTAGTTTTAGGGTAAAAGCATAGGATTAGGGTTATGGGTTGGGCTTAGTTTTAGGGTTAAAGTTTACTGCTAGGGTTAGGGATAGGGTTCACGGTTAGCTTTAGGGGTTCTGGTTAGTGTTAGGTGTTAGGTTAGTGTCAGGGTTAGGTCTAGTCGTGAGGGTAAGGTTTAGGGTTAGCTTAAGAGCCAGGGTTAGGTTTAATGGTTAGGATTAGCATTACAGTTAAGGGTTCGGGTAATGCGTAGTGGTTAGGGTCAAGGGTGAAGGGTTAGGACTTTTGTTAGGCATAGCGTTGGGGTTAGAACTAAGGGTTCCTGTCAGTGTTAGGGTTGTAGGCAGAGTTACGGTTAGGCTTAGCGGTTGAGAATTAGGGTTAGGGATTAGGTGTTACATTTATGACTAGGAGATAGGGTTAGAATTATTGGATAGGGGATGTTCTCAGGGAATGGTTTATGTATTAACGTTACGATAAGAGGTTAAAATTAGGCTCACGGTGAGGTTTACGTGTTAAGGGGAGAAATAGGAACAGGGTTAGGTGCTATGTTCAGGGTTAGGGTTATCTGTTAAAGGTATTGTTTATGCTTAGCGCACGGGCCCTGTCTGCATGAAGCTGGGGGGAGGTTAGGGGGCTGGCATTGTCACGGGGAACCCGCTGTATCGGACTCTGGGTATGGGCCCGTGGTTTTCATGCAGGACACAGTGGTAGAGCCTCCTTTCCCACATTGCATGGGAGGATTGCAGGCTTTCTAAACTCTAAGAAAGCAAGAAGTCTGAGAATTAGATTTAGGGTTAGGATTATGGTTAGGGTTCAGGATGAAGTGTAGTGTTATGGTGACGGGATAGGGTTACAGATTAGGGTTACGGTTTTAGGTTACTCTTAGGTTTAACAATTACAGTTTGTTTTAGTGTTGACGTTTGCAGATAGGGTTAAGATGAGGGGTTAGGGTTTGGTACATGGTTAGGGTTGTGTTAGGTTTAGGGTTGAAGATTAGGATTAGGGTTGGGATTAAAGGTTAGCATGAGAGTTAACGGTTAAGGTTAAGGTTAAGGGTTAGAGTTAGGGTTTAGATTCAGGGTTAAGCGTTAGGGTTAGTTTTAGGGTTAGAGTTATGTGTTAGGGTTTGTGTTAGAGGTAGGGTTAGGTTCACTGTTCACGGTTAGGGTTACCTCTAGGGGTTAGCATTAGGGTTAGGGATTAGGTTTAGGGTAAGTGTTTAGAGTTAGTGTTGGGCTTTAGGCTCGGGGCTTAGGTTCAGGGTCAGGGGTTAGGGTTGGTGGTAGGGCTTAGCTTTAGTGGTCAGTTTAAGGGCACAGGACCTGGTTAATCTACGGTGAGAGGGGTGTGGTCGGAGTCACCACGAAAGCACAACATCATTCCCTGGGCCTTGGTAGAGGACCTCCATGCAGGACTCAGGCGGAGCCTCATCTCACACATGGCATGGCTGTATTGTAGGCTTGCTTTAATCTGGAAATGGAATTAGTGTGAGAATTAGGGATAGGTTTGGGGTCAGGGGTTTCGAGTTAGGGATTAGGTTACGAGTCAGGGTCAGGTGCTAGGGATTAGTGGTTAGGGTTAGAGTTAGTGTTAGGGGTTAGGTGTTAAGTCTGGGTTCGGGGGCCAGGATTAGGTTTAGGGTTGGGATTAGCGTTAGGGTTAGGTGTTAGGGTTAAAGTTTAGGCTTAGAGTCAGGGTTAAGTGTTAGGGTGAGGCTTAACATTTAGGGTTAAGGTTAGGGGGTTATGGATAGGGTTAGGGTTAAGGGTTAGTTTTATAGTTCAGGTTTAAGGTTAGGATCAGGGGTTAGGGTTAGTGTTAACTGTAGGTCAGTGTTGGGGTTAGATCTCTAGGCATTAAGGTATAGGTTAGGGGTAGAGTTAAGTAGGGTTATGTTTAATGGTTAGGATTGGGATTAGCGTGAAGGCTTAGGGTTAAGGTTTAGGGGTTATGACTAAGTGTCAATGGTTAGGGTTACTTTTAGGTGTAGGGTTAGGGTAAGTGTTTAGGGTTAGTGTTAGTGTTGTTGGTAGGATTAAGGTTAGGGTTGGCGTTTCAGAATTAGGGATTAGGTGTTACGGTTATGGCTAGGAGTTAGGGTTAGAATTACGCTATAGGGCTTGTTCTCAGGGTGTCATGCATTATCGTTAATATAAGGGGTTAAAGTTAGGGTTACGGTGAGGTTTACGTGTTAAGGTGGACAGTAGGATCAGGGTCAGGTGTTATGTTTCGGGTTAGGGTTATGGGTGAGGGGTAGGGTTTGTGCTTAGGGCACAGGCCCTGTATGCACTAGGAGGCGAAGTTAGGGGTCTGTGATGGTCGCTGGGAACCCACTCTATCGTACGCAGTGTATGGGCCTCTGGGTTTCATGCAGGACACTGTGGCAGAGCGGGCTTTCATGCATGGCTTAGTAGGATTGTAGGCTTTCAAAACTCTGAGAAAGCAAGAAGTCTGAGAGTTAGATTTAGAGTTAGTATTATGGTACGGTTTAGGGATGAGGATTAGTGATAGGGTGAGGGCTTAGGGTTAGGGATTAGGGTTAGGGTTAGGGTTGTTGGTAGGGTGAAGGTTAGGGTTGGCATTTTAGAATTAAGGATGAAGTGTTACGGTTATGGCTAGGGGTTAGGATTAGAATTATGGGATAGGGCTCCTTCTCAGTGTGTTATGCATTAACGTTAAGATAAGGGGATAAGTTAGGGTTACGGGGAGGTTTATGTTTTAAGGTGAGCAATAGGATCAGGGTCAGGTGCTATGTTCAGGGTGAGGGTTATCTGTTAGGGGTAGTGTTTATATTTAGCGTACAGGCTCTGTCTGCACTGGGCGGGGGGCTGGGGTTACGGGGATGGGATTTCCCCGGGAACCCACTCTATCATACGCTAGGTATGGGCTCCTGGTTTCATGCAAGAGAGAGCTGCAGAGCCCCCTTTTACTCATGGCATGGGAGGATTTTAGGCTTTCTAAACTCTAAGAAAGCAAGAAGTCCGAGAATTAGATTTAGGGGTAGGATTATGATAATGTTTAGGGTTAGGGTTAGTGTTAAGGTGGGGTCTTAGGGTTAAGGGTTAGCGTTAGAGGTTAGTGTTAGGTTTAACAGTTACAGTTAGGTTTATGGTTAAGTTTGAGGGTTAGGGTTAAGGTTTGGGTTTAGCGTTTGACACAGGGTTAGGATTCAGTGTTAGCTTTATGGTTAAAGATTAGGATTAGGGTTAGTGTGAGGGTTAATGGTAAGGGTCAAGATTAAGGGTTAGGGTTGGGGTTAGGGTTAGGTTTAGGGTTAGGGGTTAGGGTTAGGCTTAGGGTTAAGGGATAGGATTAGGGTTAAGTGTTGGGCTTATGGTTAGGGTTAAAGTTTAGTGTTAGGGTTAATGTTTAGTGTTATGGTCCAGTTTAAGTGTTAGGGTGAGGGTTAACAGTTAGGATTAGGCTTAGGGGTTAGGGATATAGTGAAGGATCAGTATTAGGGTTAGGTTTAGGGTTCAGGGTTAGGGTTAGCTTTAGGGGTTATGGCTAGTGTTAGGTGTTAGGTTAGTGTCAGGGTTAGGTCTAGTCGTGAGGGTAAGGTTTAGGGTTAGCTTTAAGAGCTAGGGTTAGGTTTAATGGTTAGGATTAGGATTACGGTTAAGGGTTAGGGTAATGCGTAGGGATTAGGGTGACGGTGAAGGGTTAGGGCTTTTGTTAGGCATAGCGTTGGGGTTAGAAGTAAGGGTTCCTGTCAGTGTTAGGGTTGTAGGCAGCGTTACGGTTAGGCTTAGCGGTTGAGAATTAGGGTTAGGGATTAGGTGTCACAGTTATGACTAGGAGATAGGGTTAGAATTATTGGATAGGGGATGTTCTCAGGAAATGGGTTATGCATTAACGTTAGGATAAGAAGTTAAAGTTAGGCTCACGGTGAGGTTTACGTGTTAAGGGGAGAAATAGGAACAGGGTTAGGTGCTATGTTCAGGGTTAGGGTTATCTGTTAAAGGTATTGTTTATGCTTAGCGCACGGGCCCTGTCTACATTAAGCTGGGGCGAGGTTTGGGGGCTGGGATTGTCACCGGGAACCCACTGTATCAGACTCTGTGTATGGGCCCGTGGTTTTCATGCAGGACACAGTGGTAGAGCCTCCTTTCCCATATGGCATGGGAGGATTGCAGGCTTTCTAAACTCTAAGAAAGCAAGAAGTCTGAGAATTAGATTTAGGGTTAGGATTATGGTTAGGGTTCAGGATGAAGTGTAGTGTTATGGTGAGGGGATAGGGTTACAGATTAGGGTTACGGTTTAAGGTTACTGTTAGGTTTAACGGTTACAGTTCGTTTTAGGGTTGAGGTTTGTGGATAGGGTTAAGATGAGGGGTTAGGGTTTGGTACAGGGTTAGGGTTGTGTTAGGTTTAGGGTTGAAGATTAGGATTAGGGTTAGGATTAAAGTTTAGCATGAGAGTTAACGGTTAAGGTTAAGGTTAAGGGATAGGGTTAGGGTTTAGGTTCAGGGTTAAGGGTTAGGGTTAGTTTTAGGGTTAGAGTTATGTGTTAGCATTTGTGTTAGAGGTTAGGGTTAGGTTTACTGTTCACGGTTAGGGTTACGTTTAGGGTTTAGCATTAGGGATAGGGATTAGGTTTAGGGTAAGTGTTTGGAGTTAGTGTTGGGCTTTAGGCTCGGGGCTTAGTTTCAGGGTCAGGGGTTAGGGTTGGTGGTAGGGCTTAGATTTAGCGGTCAGTTTAAGGGCACTGGACCTCGTTAATCTACGGTGACAGGGGTGTGGTCTGAGTCACCACGAAAGCACAACATCATTCCCTGGGCTTTGGGACAAAACCTACATGCAGGACTCAGGCGGAGCCTCATCTCACACATGGCATGGCTGTATTGTAGGCTTGCTTCACTCTGGGAATGGAAGTAGTGTGAGAATTAGGGTTAGGTTTGGGTTTAGGGGTTTCGAGTTAGGGGTTAGGTTTCGAGTCAGGGTCAGGTGCTAGGGATTAGTGGTTAGGGTTAGAGTTTGTGTTAGGGGTAAGGTGTTAAGTCTGGGTTAGGGGGCCAGGGTTAGGTTTAGGGTTGTGGTTAGCGTTAGGGTTAGGGGTTAGGGTTAAGGGATAGGGTTAGAGTCAGGGTTAATGTTAGGGTGAGGCTTAACAGTTAGGGTTAGGGTTAGGGGGTTAGGGATAGGGTTAGGGTTAAGGGTTATGTTTATGGTTCAGCTTTAAGTTAGGATTTGGGGTTAGGATTAGTGTTAACTGTAGGTCAGTGTTGGGGTTAGATATCTAGGCATTAGGGTAGAGGTTAGCGGTAGGGTTAAGTAGGGTTATGTTTAATGGTTAGGATTGGGATTAGCATGAAGGGTTAGGGTTAAGGTTTAGGGGTTATGACTAAGGATCAATGGTTAGGGTTATTTTTAGGCGTAGGGTTAGGGTAAGGGTTTAGGGTTAGGGTTAGGGTTGTTGGTAGGGTGAAGGTAGGGTTGGCATTTTAGAATTAGGGATGAGGTGTTAGGGTTATGGCTGGGGATTAGATTTAGAATTATGGGATAGGGATTCTTCTCAGGGTGTTATACATTAATGTTAAGATAAGGGGATAAGTTAGGGTTTCGGAGAGGTTTATGTTTTAAGGTGAGCAATAGGTTCAGGGTCAGGTTTTATATTGAGGGTGAGGGTTATCTGTTAGGGATAGTGTTTATACTTAGCGTACGGTCCCTGTCTGCACTGGGTGGGGGGCGGGGGTTAGAGGGATGGGATTGTCCCCGGGAACGCACTCTATCATACGCTGGGTATGGGCTCCTGGGTTTCATGCAGGACACAGTGGAAGAGCCCCCTTTTACTCATGGCATGGGAGGATTGTAGGCTTTCTTAACTCTGAGAAAGCAAGAAGTCTGAGAATTAGATTTAGGGGTAGGATTATGGTAATGTTTAGAGAGGAAGATTAGTGTTAGGGTAGCCTCTGAGGGTTAGGGGTTAGCGTTAAAGGTTAGTGTTATTTTTAATAGTTACAGTTACGTTTACGGTTAAGTTTCAGGGTTAGGGTTAAGGTTTGGTTTTAGCGTTTGGCACAGGGTTAGGCTTCAGTGTTAGGTTTATGGTTAAAGATTAGGATTAGGGTTAGGGTTAATGGTTAGTGTCAGGGTTAATGGTAAGGGTCAAGATTAAGTGTTACGGTTGGGGTTAGGGTTAGGAATAAGGCTTCGTGTAACGTTTAGGGTTAGAGTTAAGTGTTATGGTTATGGCTAGAGGTTAGGGTTAGGTTTAGGGTTCATGTTTAGGGTTACATTTAGGGGTTCGGGTTACGGGTTAAGTTTAGGGTGAGTGTTTAGTGTTACTGTTGGGTGTTAGGATAAGGGCCGAGGTTTAGGGTTAGGATTTAGGTTTAGTGTTAGGGCTTAGATTTAGTGGTTAGTTTAAGGGCACATGCTCTGTTTAATCTATGGTGGGAAGGGTGCAGACTGGGTCGCCTCAACACCACACCATCGTACCTGGGCCTCGGGCCCAGACCTACATGCAGGACTCAGGCAGAGCCTCTTCTCATTTGTGGCATGGCTCTATTGTAGGCTTGGTCAACTCTGAGAACGGAGGAAGTGTGAGAATTAGGGTTATGGTTAGGGTTATGTGTTTAGGGTTAGAGGTTAGGGTTTGAGTGAAGTTTAGCTGTTAGGAATTAGAAGTTAGGATTAGTGTGTCAGGGGTTAGGTGTTAGGTTTTTGTAAGGGGCTAGCGTTAGATTTAGGGTTAGGGTTAATGTTCGGGCGGGTTAGGGGTCAGCCTTAGGGTTAGGCTTACGAGATAGGATTAAGGTAAAGGGTGAAGGCTTAAGATTAGCAGTAAGGGTTAAGGTTAGGGTTAAGGGTTAGGGTTTCGGTCCAAGTTAAGGGTGAGAGTAAGGGTTAACAGTTGCGATTAGGGTAATGGTTTAGGGATAGTAATAGGTTTAAGGGATAGGGTTAGGGTTAGGTTTAGGGTTCGGGGTTAGGGTTAGCATTAGTGGTTAGGGTTAGGGTTAGGGGTTAGGGTTACAGTTAGGGTTAGGTCTAGGCATTATGGTAATGGTTCGTGTTAGGGTTAAGAATTAGGGTTAGGTTTAATTGTTAGGATTATGATCAGTGTAATGGTTAGGGTTAGGGTTAGCGGTTAGAGTTAGGGTTAGTGTTAGGGTTGTTTGTAGGGTGAAGGTAAAGTTTAACAGTTGAGAATTAAGGTTAGGGATTAGGTGTTACGGTTATGCTAGGAGTTAGGCTTAGAATTAAGGGATAGGGTTTGTTCTTAGGGTAAGTGTTATTCAATAACATTAGGATAGGGGGTTAAAGTTAGGGTTACAGTGAGGTTTACGTGTTAAGGTGAACAATAACATCAGGGTTAGGTGTTATGTTCAGGGTTAGGGTTATGGGTGAGGTGCAGGGTTTTTGCTTAGGGCATAGGCCCTGTCAGCACTAGCAGGGGGAGTTAGGGGGCCGTGATTGTCCCCAGGAACCCACTCTATTGTACACAGAGTATGGGCTCCTGGGTTTCATGCAGGACACTGTGGTAGAGCCAGCTTTCACGCATGGCTTTGGAGAATTGTAGGCTTTTAAAACTCTGAGATAGCAAGAAGTCTGAGAATTAGATTTAGGGTTAGGATTATGGTTAGAGTTAGGGATGAAGATTAGTCAGGGAGAGGGCTTAGGGTTAGGGCTTAAGCTTCGAGTGAGGATTAGGGGTTAGGGAGTAGGTGTTGGGTTTAGTGATAGGGTTAGGGTTTAGGGGTTAGGGTTGGGTTAGGGGCTAGGGTTAGATTTATGGTGGGGTTATGGTTAGCATTAGGGGTTAGGGTTAGGGTTAAGGGATAGGATAAGGGTTAAGCGTTAAGGCTTAGGGTTAGCGTTAAGTGTTAGGTTTAGTTTTAAGGGTTAGGGTTACAGTTCGAGTTAAGGGTTAGTGTGGGGTTAACAGTTAGGGCTAGGCTTATGGCTTAAGGATAGAGTTAGGTTTAAGGCTTAGGATTAGGGTTCAGTGTTAGGGTTAGCATTAGGGATTAGGGTTAGGGTTAGGGGTTACGTTTACTCTTAGGGTTAGGTCTAGGCGTTAGGGTACGTGCTAGTGTTAGGCTTAAGAGTTAGGGTTAGGTTTAATTGTTAGGATTAGGATCAAGGTTAAGGGTTAGGGTTAAGGTTAGGGGTTAGGGTTAAGTGTCAAGTGTTACGGTTATTTTTAGGTGTACGGTTAGGGTTAGCGGTTAGGGTTAGGGTTAGTGTTAGGGTTGTTTGTAGGGGTAAGGTAATGTTTAGCAGTTTTGAATTAGCCTTAGGGATTAGGTGTTATAATTGTGGCTAGGAGTTAGGGTTAGAATTAAGGGATAGGGGTTGTTCTTAGGGTAAGTCTTATGCATTAACGTTAGGATAACGGGTTCAAGTTAGAGTTATGGTGAGGTTGATGTGTTAAGGTGAGCAATAGTATCAGGGTGAGCTGTGATGTTCAGGGTTAGGGTTATGGGTGAGGGGTAGTGTTTATGCTTATATCACGAGCCCTCCCTGCTCTAGGAGGGGGCTTAGGGGGCTGGGATAGATGCCAGAAGCCATTCTATCATATGCTGGGTATGGGCCCCCTGGTTTCATGCCGGACACAGTGGCCGAGCCTCCTTCTACACATGGCATGGGAGGATTGTAGGCTTTGTAAACTCTGAGAAAGCAAGAAGTCTGAGAATTAAATTTAGGGCTAGGATTAGGGTTAGGGTTAGCAATATAGGTTACTGTTATGGTGAGGGCTTAGGGTTAGGGGTTTTGGTTAGGGTCAGGGTTAAAGGTTAGTGTTAGGTTTAACAGTTACAGTTAGGTTTAGGGTTAAGCTTTAAGGTTTACGGTTAGGGTTAAGATTAGGGGTTAGGTTTTGGTACAGGGTAAGGGTTAAGTGCTAGGTTTAGGGTTAAAGATTAGGATTAGGGTTAGGGTTAAGGTTTAGTGTGAGGGTTAACGGTTAGGGTTAAGGTTAAGTGTTAGGGTTATGGGTTAGGGTTAGGGTTAAGTGCTCATGTTAGGTTTAGGGTTAGAGTTAAGTGTTATGGTTAGGGTTAGGGGTTTGGGTTAGGTTTAGGGTTCATGGTTAAGGTTACATTTAGGGGTTAGGTTTAGGGTAAGCGTTTAGTGTTAGTGTTGGGCATTAGGGTCAGGGCTTAGGTTTAGGGTTAGGGGTTAGGGTCAGTGTTTGGGCTTTGAATTAGCGGTTAGTTTAAGGGTACAGGACCTGTGTAATCTATGGTGAGAAGGGTGCAGAATGTTTCCATGCGACACCACACCATCGGATCCTGGGCCTTTGGCCCAGACCTACTTGCAGGACTCATGCAGAAACTCTACTCACGCATTGCATGGTTGTATTTTAAGCTTGGTTAACTCTGAGAATGGAAGTAGTGTGAGAAATAGGGTTATGGTTAGGGTTAAGGGTTTGGTGTTAGGGGTTAGGGTTCAAGTGAGGTTTAGTGGTTAGGGACTAGGATTTAGGGTTAGTGTTAGGGTTAGGGGTTAGGGGTTAGGGGTTAGTTTTGCGTTAGGGGCTAGGGTTAGATTTATGGTTGGGGTTAGTGTTAGGGTTAGGATTAGGCATCAGGGTTAGTGTTAGGGTTAAAGGATAGGATTGGGGTTAAGTGTTAAGGCTTAGGGTTTGTGTTAAGTGTTAGGGTTGGGGTTTAGGCTTAGGGTTACGGTTCGAGTTAAGCTCTAGGGTGAGGGTTAAAGATTAGGCTTAGGATTATTGGTTAGGGATAGAGTTATGTTTAAGGGTTAGGGATAGGGTTAGGTTTAGGGTTCAGTGTTAGGGTTAGCATTAGGGGTTAGGGTTAGGGGTTAGGCGTAGTGATGTATTAAGGGCTATGGTTAGAATTAGGATTGGGGTTAGTGTTAGGTTTAGGGTTAGGGGTTAGGTTTAGGGTTAAGGGATAGGATTATGGTTAAGTGTTGGGCGTAGGTTTAGGGTTAAAATTTAGTGTTAGGGTTAAGATTTAGTGTTAGGGTCCAGTTTAAGGGTTAGGGTGAGGGTTAACGGTTAGGGTTAGGGTTAGGGGTTAGGGATATAGTTAGTATTAAGTGTTAGGGTTAGGTTTAGGGTTCAGGGTTAGGGTTAGCTTTAGGGGTTATGATTAGGGTTAGGTGTTAGTTTAGTGTTAGTGTTAGGTCTAGGCGTCAGGGTAAGGTTTAGGGTTAGGGTTAAGAGCTAAGTTTGGGTTTAGTGGTTAGGATTAGGATAAGGGTTAGGAGTTAGGGTAAAGGGTCAAGGGTTAGCATTATTTTTAGCCATAGCTTTGGCGTTAGGAGTAAGGGTTAGGTTCAGTGTTAGGGTAACAGTAGGTTACCGTAACAGTAACTACGTAGGGTAACAGTTAGTGTTAGTGGTTTAGAATTAGGGTTAGGAATTAGTTGTTACAGTTATGACTAGGAGATAGGGTTAGAATTATGGGATAGGGGTTATTCTCAGGGTAAGTGTTATGCATTAACGTTAGGATAAGAGGTTAAAGTTCAGGTTACAGTGAGGTTTACATTCTAAGGTGAGCAATAGAATCAGGGTTAAACGTTATTTTCAGGGTTAGAGTTTTGGGTGAGGTGTAGAGTTTATGCTTAGGACACCGGCCTTGTCTGCATTAGGCGGGGGGCGGGAGTTAGGGGGCTGGGATTGTCACCAGGAACCCACTCTATCGTACTCTGGTTATGGGCCCCAGCGGTTCATTCAGGACACAGTGGAAGAGCCTCCTTTCACGCATGGAATGGGAGGATTGTAGGCTTTCTAAACTCTAAGAAAGCAAGAAGACTGAGAATTAGATTTAGGGTTAGGGTTAGGGTTCGGGTTAAGGATCAAGGTTAGTGTTAGGGTGAAGGCTTAGAGTTAGGGGTTACGGGTAGCGTTACAGGTTACTCTTAGTTTTAACCGTTACAGTTAGGTTCAGGGTTAAGGTTTACGGTTAGGTTTAAGGTTAGGGTTTAGGGTTTGGTACAGGATTAGGGTTAAATATTAGGTTTAGGGTTAAAGATTACGATTAAGGTTAGGTTTAAAGGTTAGTGTGAGGGTTAACAGTCAGGGTTAAAGTTAAGAGTTAGGGTTAGGGTTAGTGTTAGGATTAAGGGTTCATGTTAGGTTTAGGGTTAGAGTTAAGTGCTATGGTTAGCGCTCGAGGTTAGGGTTAGGTTTAGGGTTCACAGTTAGGGTTATGTTTAGGGGTTAGCATTAGGGTTAGGGATTAGCTTTAGGGTAAGAGTTTAGAGTTAGTGTTGGGCTTTAGGCTCAGGGCTTAGGTTTAGGGTCAGAGGTTAGGTTTGATGTTAGGGCTTAGATTTAGCGGTTAGTTTAAGGGCACAGGACCTGTTTATTCTACAGTGAGAGGGGTTAGGGTTAGGGTTAGGGTTGGCGTAAGGGTTACGGTTAGATTTAACCTTGGGGTTAGTGTTAGGGTTAGGGGTTAAAAACACCTACAGCCAGCCCTAACCCGATTTCTCACACTTCTTCCATTCTCAGAGTTAACCAAGCCTACAATACAGCCATGTCATGCGTGAGAAGAGGCTCCACCTGAGCCCTGTATGTAGGTCTTGGCCCAAGGCCCAGCGTATGGTGGTGTCGTGTCGCAGCGACCCTGTGCACCACTCTCACCATAGATTAAACAGGTCCTGTGCCCTTAAACTAACCGTTAAATCTCAGCCCGAACACTAATCCTAACCCCTAACCCGAAAAGTTATCCTTAACCCTAACTGTTAACACTCAAACTAACCCTTAACTCTAACCCTAGTCATGATCTTTAACCCTAACCCTAACACTTAACCCTAACCCTGTACCAAACCGTAACCCCTAAGCTTAACCCTAACCCTAAACCTAAACCCTAAGTCTAACTGTAACTGTTAAACCTAACAGTAACTTTTAACCCTATAACTAACCCTATCCCCTTACCCGAAGCCCTCACCCTAAGATTAAACTTCATCCCTAACCATAACGATAATCCTAACCCTAAATCTAATTCTCAGACTTCTTACTTTCTTAGGGATTGGAAAGCTTACAATCCTCCTTTACCATGCGTGAAATCAGGCTCTGCCAGAGTGTCCTACAAGAAACCCATGGGCCCATACCCTGCATACGATAGAGTGGGTTTCTGGTGACAATCGCATCCCCCTCAATCCCACTCCTAGGGCAGACAGGGCCCATACCCTAAGCAAAACCCTACCCCTCACTCATAATTCTAACCCTGATCCTATTGCTCACCTTAACACATAAACCTCACCGTAAACCTAAGTATAACCACTTATTCTAACGTTAATGCATAACACTTATGCTAAGAACAACCCCTATCACTTAATACTAACCCAAACTCCTAGCCATAACAGTAACCCCTAATCCCTAACCCTAATTCTAACCACTAAACATTACCTTAACCCTACAAACAACCCTAATACTAACCCTAACCTTAAACGCTAACCCTAACCTTATCCCTAAACATAACCTTAAAAGTTTACCCTAAACCCTAACCCTATCCCCTAACCCTAAGCCTAACCCTTAATTCTGATCCTAATCCTAACAATTAAACCTAATCCTAACACTAACCCTTACCTTAATGCCTAGACCTAATCTTAGCAGTAAAACTACCTCTAACCCTAACCCTAGACCTTAATCCTAACACTATCCCTAACTTATAACCCTAACTGTTAACCCTCATCCTAACCCTTAACTCGGACCATAACCCTAACCCTTAACCCTAACCCATCCCTTAATGCTAACCCTAAGCCTTAACCCTTAACCCTAATCCTATCCCTTAACCCTAACCCTAACCCCTAACCCTAACCCTACCCCAACCCTAAATCTAACCCTAGTCCCTAACCCAACCCTAACCGTTAACCCCTAATGCTAACATTAACCCTAACCCCTAATCCCTAACCCCTAACCCTCACTCGAACACTAACCCCTAACCCCAAACACCTAACCCTAATCATAACCATAATTCTCACACTTCCTCCATTCTCAGAGTTAGCCAAGCCTACAATAAAACCATGCCATGCGTGAGAAGAGGCTCTGCCTGAGACCTACATGTAGGTCTGGGCCCAAGGCCTAGGGTACGATGGTGTGGTGTGGCGATGACCCATTCCGCACACTTCTCACCATAGATTACACAGGTCCTGTGCCCTTAAAATAACCTCTAAATCTAAGCCCTAACACTAACTCTAACACTAACCCCTAACCCTAAACTTAAGCCCTGACCCTAACGCCCAACACTAACATTAAACCCTTACCCAATTCCTAACCCATAACCCTACTGCCTAAACGTAACCCTAACGAGGAACCCTACCCCTAACCCTAACCCCAAACCCTAAGCCCTCACCCTAACACTAATCTTCATCCCTAAACCGTGCCGTAATCCTAACCCGAAATCTAATTCTCAGAGTTTTGAAAGCCTACAATCCTACTAAGCCATGCATGAAAGCCGGCTCTGCCACAGTGTCCTGCATGAAACCCAGAGGCCCATACACTGCGTACGATAGAGTGGGTTCCCAGCGACCATCACAGATCCCTAACTTCGCCTCCTAGTGCATACAGGGCCCGTGCCCTAAGGATAAACCCTACCCCTCACCCATAACCCTAACCCAGAACATAACACCTAACCCTGATCCTACTGCTCACCTTAACAGGTAAAGCTCACCGTAACCCTAACTTTAACCCCTTATCTTAAGGTAAATGCATGACACCCTAGAACAAGCCCTATACCGTAATTCTAACCCTAACTCCTAGCCATAACCATAACACCTAATCCCTAATTGTGAAACGCCAACCCTAACCTTAACCCTCTGAACAACACTAACAATAACCCTAACCCCTTACGCTAACCCTACACATAAAAATAACCCTAACCGTTGATCCTTAGTCATAACCCCTAACCTTAACCCTAACTCTTCACGCTAATCCCAATCCTAACCATTAAACATAACCCTAACAATTAACCCTAACCCTAACCTTTACCCTAATGCCTAGAGATCTAAACCCAACACTGACCTACAGTTAACACTAACGCTAACCCCCTAATGCTAACCTTAAACCTGAACCATAGCCTTGACCCTTAACCCTAAACCTATCCCTAACCCCCTAACCCTAACTGTTAACCCTGACCCTAACCCTTAACCCTGACCCTAACCCTAAACCTGAACCCTAACCCTAAGCCTAACCCTTAACCCTAACCCTATCCCTTAACCCTAACGCCTAACCCTAACGCTAACTCCAAACCTAAACCTTACCCTGGCCCCCTAACCAGACTTAACACATAACTCGTAACACTAACTCTAACCCTAATCACTAATCCCTACCACTTAACCCTGACTCGAAACCGAACCCCTAACTCGAAACCCCTAACCCCAACCCTAACCCTAATTCTCACACTACTTCCATTCCCAGAGTGAAGCAAGCCTACAATACAGCCATGCCATGTGTGAGATGAGGCTCCGCCTGAGTCCTGCATGTAGGTCTTGTCCTAGGGCCCAGGGAATGATGTTGTGCTTTCGTGGTGACTCCGACCGCACCCCTCTCACCGTAGATTAACCAGGTCCTGTGCCCTTAAACTGACCGCTAAATCTAAGCCCTACCACCAACCCTAACCCCTGACCCTGAACCTAAGCTGCGAGCCTAAAGCCCAACACTAACTCTAAACCCTTACCCTAAACCTAATCCCTAACCCTAATGCTAACCCCTAAACGTAACCCTAACGGTGAACAGTAAACCTAACCCTAACCTCTAACACAAACCATAACATATAACTCTAAACCTAAAACTAAACCTAACCCTTAACCCTAAACCTAAACCCTAACCCTAACTCTTAACCTTAACCCTAACCGTTAACTCTCACACTAACCTTTAATCCTAACCCTAATCCTAATCTTCAACCCTAAACCTAACATTTAACCCTAAACCTGTACCTAACCCTAACCCTATACCAAACACTAACCCCTCATATTAACCCTAACTGTAAACCTCAACCCTAAACTGAACTGTAACCATTAAACCTAAGAGTAACCTTTAACCCTAACCCTAATCCCTAACCCTAAGCCCTCACCCTAGCACTAAACTTCATCCTTAACCCTAACCATAATCCTAACCCTAAATCTAATTCTCAGACTTCTTGCTTTCTTAGAGTTTAGAAAGCCTGCAATCCTCCCATGCCATGCGTGAAAGGAGGCTCTACCACTGTGTCCTGCATGAAACCCACGGCCCATAACCAGAGTACGATACAGTGGGATCCTGGTGACAATCCCAGCCCCCTAACCTCCCCCCGCCCTTTCCTAAGGCAGACATAGCCCGTGCGCTAAGCATAAACAATACATGTAACAGATATCCCTCACCCTGAACATAACACTTAACCCTGTTCCTATTTCTCCCCTTAACATGTAAAACTGACCATGAGCCTAACTTTAACCTCTTATCCTAACGTTAATGCATAACCCATTCCCTGAGAACAACCCCTATCCCATAATTCTAACCCTATCTCCTAGTCAAAACTGTAACACCTAATCCCTAACCCTAATTCTAAACCACTAACCCTAACCGGAACCCTGCCTACAACCCTAACACTGACAGTAACCCTTACTTCTAATCCCAACGCTATGCCTAACAGAAACACTTAACCCTTCACCCTAACCCCTAAGCCTTACCCTAACCCTTAAACCTAATCCTAATCTTAACCATTAAACCTAACCCTAGCTCTTAAAGCTAACCCTAAACCTTACCCTCACGACTAGACCCAACCCTGACAGTAACCTAACACCTAACCGTAACCCCTAAAGCTAACCCTAACCCTGAACCCTAAACCTAAACCTAACACTGAACCCTCACTATATCCCCAACCTCTAAGCCTAATCCTAACCGTTAACCCTCACCCTAACACTTACAGTGGACCATAAAACTAAACATTAACCATAATACTAAAATTTAACCCTAACCCTGAGCCCAACCCTTAACCCTAATCCTATCCTTTTACCCTAACCCTAACCCTAACACTAACCCCAATCCTAATTCTAACCATAACCTTTCATAAAACACTAACTCCTAACCCTAACACTTACCAAATACCCTAATCGCTAATCCCTAACACTAACGCTTAACCTTTACCGTAACCGTTAACACTCACCCTAACCCTTAACACTGACCCTAACCTTAACCTTTAATCTAAGCGTAACCCTTAACCCTAACAGTAAGGAAAACCCTTATGCCAATCTTATCCCTTATCCCTAACCTTAACACTACAGCTAAACATAACCCTAACCTTTGATACTTAAACCTTTTCCCTAACACTTACTTTTACCCCAAACCCTAACCCTAATCCTAAGCATTAAACCTAACCCTATCTCTTAATCCTTACTCTAACGCCTAGATCTAACCCTAAATGTAACCTACCACCTAATCCTAACCTTAAGCCCTAACGCTAATTCTAACCCTGAACCCTAAACCTACCCGTAACCCTTAGCACTAACCCTATCCATAAACCTTAACCCTGACCCTAACCATTACCCGCACCCAAACATTTAACCCTGACCCTAACCCTAATCCTTAATGATAACCCTAACACTAAACACTAACCCTAAGCCCAACACTTAACCCTAATCCTATCCCTTAACCCTAAGCCTAACCCTAACACCTAACCCTAAACCTAAGCCTAACCCCAACCTGAACCATTAATCTTGACCCTTACCATTAATCCTCACACTAACACTAATCCTAATCTTTAACCATAAAGCTAACACTGAAGCCTACCCCTGTGCCAAACGCTAAACCCAAACCTTAACCCTAACCCTGAAACCTAACCGTAAACCTAACTGTAACTGTTAAACCTAACACTAACTTTTAACCCCAACCCCTAACCTAAGACCCCACCCTGACACTAATCTTCATCCCTAAACATTACCATAATCCTACCCCTAAATCTAATTCTCAGACTTCTTGCTTTCTCAGAGTTTAGAAAGCCTACAATCCTCCCATGCCATGAGTAAAAGGGGGCTCTGCCACTGTGTCCTGCATGAAACCCAGGAGCCCATAACCAGCGTACGATAGAGTGGGTTCTCGGCGACAATCCCATCCCCCTAACCCCCGCCCCCCGCCCAGTGCAGACAGAGCCCGTACGCTAAGTATAAACACTACCCCTAACAAATAACCCTCACCCTGAACATAATACCTAGCCCTGATCCCATTGCTCAGCTTAAAACATAAACCTCTCCGTAACCCTAACTTAGCCCCTTAACTTAACGTGAATGCATAACTCCTTGAGAAGAAGCCCTATCCTATAATTCTAATCCTAAACCATAGTCATAACCGTAATACCTCATCCCTAATTCTAAAACGTCAACCCTAACCTTCACCCTACCAACAACCCTAAACCTAACCCTAACCCCTAACCCTAAGCCCTCTCCCTAACACTAATCTTCATCCCTAAACCGTGCCGTAATCCTAACCCAAAATCTAATTCTCAGACTCCTTGCTTTCTCAGAGTTTTGAAAGCCTACAATCCTACTAAGCCATGCATGAAAGCCGGCTCTGCCACAGTGTCCTGCATGAAACCCAGAGGCCCATACACTGCGTACGATAGAGTGGGTTCCCAGCGACCATCACAGATCCCTAACTTCGCCTCCTAGTGCATACAGGGCCCGTGCCCTAAGGATAAACCCTACCCCTCACCCATAACCCTAACCCAGAACATAACACCTAACCCTGATCCTACTGCTCACCTTAACATGTAAAGCTCACCGTAACCCTAACTTTAACCCCTTATCTTAAGGTAAATGCATGTCACCCTAGAACAAGCCCTATACCGTAATTCTAACCCTAACTCCTAGCCATAACCATAACACCTAATCCCTAATTGTGAAACGCCAACCCTAACCTTAACGCTACGAACAACACTAACGCTAACCCTAACCGCTTATGCTAAACCTATGCCCAAAAATAACACTAACCGTTGATCCTTAGTCATAACCCCTAACCTTAACCCTAACCCTTAACCCTAATCCCAATCCTAACCATTAAACATAACCCTAACAATTAACCCTAACCCTAACCTTTACACTAATGCCTAGAGATCTAACCCCAACACTGACCTACAGGTAACACTAACGCTAACCCCCTAATGCTAACCTTAAACCTGAACCATACACCTGACCCTTAACCCTAAACCTATCCCTAATCCCGTAACCCTAACCCTAACTCTTCACCCTCACCCTAACCCTTAACCCTGACCCTAACCCTAAACCTGAACCCGAAACCTAAGCCTAACCCTTAACCCTAACCCTATCCCTTAACCCTAACCCCTAACCCTAACGCTAACTCCAAACCTAAAACTTATCATGGCCCCCTAAAGCAGACTTAACACTTAACCCGTAACACTAACTCTAACCCTAACCACTAATCCCTACCACCTAACCCTGAGTCAAAACCTAACCCCTAACTTGCAACCCCTAACCCCAACCCTAACCCTAATTCTCACACTACTTCCATTCCCAGAGTGAAGCAAGCCTACAATACAGCCATGCCATGTGTGAGATGAGGCTCCGCCTGAGTCCTGCATGTAGGTCTTGTCCCAGGGCCCAGGGAATGATGTTGTGCTTTGTGGTGACTCCGAACAGACCCCTCTCACCATAGATTAAACAGCTCCTGTGCCCTTAAACTGACCGCTAAATCTAAGCCCTACCACCAACTCTAACCCCTGACCCTGAACCTAAGCCCCGAGTCTAAAGACGAACACTAACTCTAAACCCTTACCCTAAACCTAATCCTTAACCCTAATGCTAACCCCTAAACGTAACCCTAACCCTGAACAGTAAACCAAACCCTAACCTCTAACACAAACCCTAACACATAACTCGAACCCTAAAACTAACCCTAACCCTTAACCCTAAACCTAAACCCTAACACTAACTCTTAACCTTAACCCTAACCGTTAACTCTCACGCTAACCTTTAATCCTAACCCTAATCCTAATCTTCAACCCTAATTCTAACACTTAACCCTAACCCTGTACCTAACCCTAACCCTATACCAAACCCTAACCCCTCATCTTAACCCTAACCGTAAACCTCAACCCTAAACCGAACTGTAACTGTTAAACCTAAGAGTAACCTTTAACCCTAACCCTAATCACTAACCCTAAGCCCTCACCCTAACACTAAACTTCATCCTTAACCCTAACCATAATCCTAACCCTAAATCTAATTCTCAGACTTCTTGCTTTCTTAGAGTTTAGAAAGCCTGCAATCCTCCCATGCCATGCGTGAAAGGAGGCTCTACCACGGTGTCCTGCATGAAACCCACGGGCCCATACCCAGAGGACGATACAGTGGGATCCTGGTGAAAATCCCAGCCCCCGAACCTCCTCCCCCGCCTAATGCAGACAGGGCCAGTGCGCTAAGCATAAACAATACCTGTAACAGATATCCCTCACCCTGAACATAACACCCAACCCTGTTCCTATTTCTCCCCTTAACACGTAAAACTGACCGTGAGCCTAACTTTAACCTCTTATCCTAACGTTAGTGCATAACCCATTCCCTGAGAACAACCCCTATCCACTAATTCTCACCCTATCTCCTATTCATCACTGTGACACCTAATCCCTAACCCTAATTCTAAACCGCTAACCCTAACCGTAACCCTGCCTACAACCCTAACACTGACAGTAACCCTTACTTCTAACCCCAACGCTATGCCTAACAAAAACCCTTAACCCTTCACCCTAACCCCTAAGACTTACCCTAACCTTTAACCTTAATCCTAATCCTAACCATTAAACCTAACCCTAGCTCTTAAAGCTAACCCTAAACCTTACCCTCACGACTAGACCTAACCCTGACACTAACCTAACACCTAACCCTAACCATAACCCCTAAAGCTAACCCTAACCCTGAACCCTAAACCTAACCTTAACACTGAACCCTCACTATATCCCCAACCTCTAAGCCTAATCCTAACCGTTAACCCTCACCCTAACACTTAAACTGGACCATAACACTAAACATTAACCCGAACACTAAACTTTAACCCTAAATCTGAGCCCAACCCTTAACCCTAATCCTATCCTTTTACCCTAAACCTAACCCCTAAACCTAACCCTAACACTAACCCCAATCCTAATTCTAACCATACCCCTTCATAAAACACTAACTCCTAACCCTAACACTTACCAAAAACCCTAATCGCTAATCCCTAACACTAACGCTTAACCTTTACCGTAACAGTTAACCCTCACCATAACCCTTAACACTAAACTTAACCTTTAATCTAAGCGTGACCCTTAACCATAAAAGTAAGGAAAACACTTACGCCAATCTTATCCCTTATCCCTAACCCTACAACTAAACATAACCCTAACCTTTGATCCTTAAACCTAACCCCTAACACTTACTTTAACCCCAAACCCTAACCCTAATCCTAAGCATTAAACCTAACCCTATCTCTTAACCCTTACTCTAACGCCTAGATCTAAACCTAAATGTAACCTACCACCTAATCCTAACCTTAAGCCCTAATGCTAACTCTAACCCTGAACCCTAAACCTACCCGTAACCCTTAACACTAACCCTATCCGTAAACCTTAACCCTGACCCTAACCATTACCCGCACCCAAACATTTAACCCTGACCCTAACCCTAATCCTTAACGATAACCCTAACACTAAACCCTAACCCTAAGCCCAACACTTAACCCTAATCCTATCCCTTAACCCTAAGCCTAACCCTAACCCCTAACCCTAAACCGAAGCCTAACCCCAACCTGAACCATTAATCTTGACCCTTACCATTAACCCTCACACTAACACTAATCCTAATCTTTAACCATAAAGCTAACATTGAAGTCTTCCCCTGTGCCAAACGCTAAACCCAAACCTTAACCCTAACCCTGAAACTTAACCATAAACCTAACTGTAACTGTTAAACCTAACACTAACCTTTAACCCCAACCCCTAACCCAAGACACCACCCTGACACTAATCTTCATCCCTAAACATTACCATAATCCTACCCCTAAATCTAATTCTCAGACTTCTTGCTTTCTCAGAGTTTAGAAAGCCTACAATCCTCCCATGCCATGAGTAAAAGGGGGCTCTGCCACTGTGTCCTGCATGAAACCCAGGAGCCCATACCCAGCGTACGATAGAGTGGGTTCCCGGGGACAATTCCATCCCCCTAAACCCCGCCCACCTCCCAGTGCAGACAGGGCCCGTATGCTAAGTATAAACACTACCCCTAACAAATAACCCTCACCCTGAACATAACACCTAACCCTGATCCTACTGCTCACCTTAACAGGTAAAGCTCACCGTAACCCTAACTTTAACCCCTTATCTTAACGTTAATGCATGACACCCTGAGAACAAGCCCTATACCGCAATTCTAACCCTAACTCCTAGCTATAAACATAACACCTAATCCCTAATTCTGAAACGCCAACCCTAACCTTAACCCGACCAACAACACTAACACTAACTCTAACCCCTTACCCTAACCCTACGCCTAAAAATAACCCTAACCGTTGATCCTTAGTCATAACCCATAACCTTAACCTTAACCCTTAAGCCTAATCCCAATCCTAACCTTTAAACATAACCCTAACTCTTAACCCTAACCCTAACCTTTACCCTAATGCCTAGAGATCTAAACCCAACACTGATCTACAGTTACACAAACCCTACCCTCTAATGCTAACCTTAAACCTGAACCAAGCTCCTAACCCTTAACCCTAACCCTATCCCTAACCCCCTTACCCTAACTCTAACTGTTAACCCTCACCCTAACCCTCAACCCTGACCCTAACCTTAAACCTTAATCCTAACCATGCGTGAGATGAGCCTCTGCCTTTGTCCTGCGTGACAGTTGAAGCCCAACACCCAGGGTACGATGAAGTGGGGACCCAGCCTTGCTCCACACCCACAGTGCCCCGTACATTAGACAGGGCCCGTGCCCTAACACACACCGTTAAACGTAAGCCCTAACCCTATCTCTAAACCAAACCCTTAGTAAGCCCTGAATCTAACTCCTAACAGTAACCCTAATCCCTGACCCTTACTCTTGCCTCTCACCCTAAACCTAAACCCAACCACTAAACATAATCCTAATCTCTAACCCTAACAGTAATCCTAACCCTAATTCTAACCTAAAACCCTAACCCCTAAACCTAATCCTAGTCCCTAACACCTAACCTTACCCTAAACCCAATTCCAATTCTCAGACTTCTTCAATTCAAAAACTTAAAAAAGCCTACAATCCACCAATGCCGTGTCTGAGATGAGGGTCCGCCCCTATGTCCTGCATGACAGGCAGGCGCCAATGCCCAGGGTACTATGGAGTGGGGTCCGGGGGTCTGGAGGCTTGCTAAACTCCAGTTTGGAAGAATTGCTATAGTCATATATAGGGATGCTTACATTTACTGATAGAAAGCAACTATTGGTGTGTGATTTGTAGGCTTGTCTTACTCTAGTTTGGATGAAGAAGCTGAATCATATATAGGAATATTAGCTTTGAGTTAGAGGAAGCATCTATGGGGGGTGCTTTTTTGGCTTGTTAAACTCTGGTTTGGAAGAAGTTCGAGAGTCTTATATAGGAACGATATCATTCATTCAGAGAAAGCAATTATAGGGAGTTGGTTTGTAGACTTGCTAAGCTCTAGTTTGGAGGAAGGCGAGAGTCATATATAGGAACGCTTACATTCACATAAAGCGTCTACGGGGGGACGGTTTCTAGGCTTCCTAAACTCTAGCTTGGAAAAAGAGGACAGTTATGTATAGGAACTCTCGGCGGGGGATTTGTAGCATTGCTAAAATCTTAGATTGGAAAAGTTGCGAGAGTCATACATAGGAATGTTAACATTCACTCAATGAAAGCAACTATAAGGGGTGCTTTCCAGGCTGGCTACACTCTAATTTGGAAAAAGTGCGACAGTCATATATAGGAAGGCTTATATTCACTCAGACAAAGCAATTATGTGTAGGTGTATAGTAGGCATGCTAACTCTAGTTTGGAAAATTTCGAGAGCCATGTATAGGAAAGCTTACAGTAACTTAGAGAAAGCAACGAACGGGGGTGGAGTGTAGGCTTGCTAAACTCTAGTTTGGAGGAAGTGCCATAGTCCTATATAGGAACGCTTAAATTCGTTCAGAGAAAACAGCTGTCGGGGATTGGTTTGTAGACATAACTCAAGTTTGGAAGAAGTGCGAGAGACATATATAGGAATGTTTACATTGACTCAAAGAAAGCAACTATGGGGGAGTGTTATTTTGGCATGCCAGATGCTAGTTAGGAAGAAGTACAAGACTCATATATAGGAACGCTTACATTCACACACCGAGAGCAACTACGGAGTAGTGTCAGGTAGACATGTTAAAGTCTAGCTTGGGAGAAGTTCCAGAGTCCTATATAGGAAAGGTAACAGCCACTTTGAAAAAGCAAGTCTTGGCGGGTGGTTTGTAGGCCTGCAAAACCCTGTTTTGGTTGAAGTGTGAGAGTCATATATGAGAACGCTTACATTCCCTCAGAGAAAGCAACGATGGGGTTGTTTGTAGGCTTACTAAACTGCAGTTTGGAAGAAGCACGAGAATCACATATAGGAACACATACATTTTGACGCACTGAAAGTAACTATGGGGTGGTGTTTTATAGGCATGCTAAACTCTAGTTTGGACGAAGTTTGAGAATCACATATAAGAAAGCTTACAGTCACTTAGAGAAAGCAAATCTCTGGGTGTGGAAAGTAGGCCTGCTAAACTCTATTTTGCTTTAAGAGTGAGAGTCATATATGGGAAGGCTTACATTCCCTCAGAGAAAGCAACGACGACGTGGTGGTTTGTAGGCATACTAAACTCTAGTTTGGAAGAAGTGGGAGAATGATATATGGGAACGCTTACATTCACGTAGAGAAAGCAATTATGGGGTGGCGTTTTTGTAGCCATGCTAATCTCTAGTTTGGAAGAAGTTAAGGAGTAATATATAGGAAAGGTTACAGTCATAGAAACCAACTCTCGGGGGATGTTTTGTACACCTGCAAAACTCCAGTTTGGAAGAAGGGGGAGAGTCATATTGGGGACCGCGTGCATTCACTCAGAGAAATCAACGATGGGATTGTGATTTGTAGGCATAGTCAACTCTAGTTTGGAAGAAGTATGAGAATCGTATATAGGAACGCTTACCTTCACGCAGAGAAAGCAACTATGGAGTGATGTTTGTATGCCTACTAAAATATAGTTTGGAGGAAGTTCGAGAGTCATATCTGGGAAGCTTACAGTCACTTAGAGAAAGCAACTCTCGGGGGGTGTTTCGTAGGCCTGCTAAACTCTATTTTCAATGAAGTGTTAGAATAATATATGGGAACTCAGTGAAAGCAACGTCGTGGTTGTGGTTCCTAGGCATACTAACCTGTAATTTGGAAGAAGCAAGAGAATCACATGTAGAGCCGCTTACATTCCGGCACCGAAAACAACTATGGGGTGGTGTTTTGTAGGCTTGCAAAACTCTAGTTTGGACGAAGTTTGAGAGTCATATATAGGAAAGTTTACAGTCACGTAGAGAAAACAACTCTCTGGGTGTGGAATGTAGGCCTGCTAAACTCTATTTTGGTTGAAGTGTGAGAGTCATATATGGGAACGCTTACATTCACTCAGAGAAAACAACGTTTGGGTGGTGGTTTGTAGGGCATACTAAACTGTAGTTTGGAAGAAGTACGAGAGTCCTATATAGGAACACTTACATTCACGCAGAGAAAGCACTTATGGCGTCAGGTTTTGTAGGCATGCTAAACTGCAGTTTGGAAGAAGTTGGAGAACCTTATACAGGAATGATTACCATCACCTAGGGAAAGCAACTCTCGGGAGATTGTTTGTACACATGCTAAACTCTAATTTGGATGAAGTGTGAGAGTCAAACATGGGACCGCTTACATTCCCTCAGAGAAACAACATTGGGCTGGTTTTTGTAGGCATACTAATTAGTTTGGAAGAAGTACGAGAATGATATTTGGGAACGTTTACATTCACCCAGAGAAAGCAACTACGGGGTGGTGTTTTGTAAGCATGCTATAGTTTGGAAGAAGTTCTAAACCTGAACAGTCACTTAGAGAAAGCAACTCTTGGTGGGTGATTTTTAGGTCTGCTAAATTGTATTTTGAAAGAAGTACCAGAGTCATATATACTAATGCTTACATTCATGCAAAGAAAAAACTATGGGGTGATGTTTTGTGGGCATGTTAACCTGTAGTTTGGAAGAAGTTGGAGAGTCTTATTTAGGAAAGCTTACAGTCACCTAGAGAAAGCAACTCTCGGGAGATCCTTTCTTGGCCTGCTAAACTCTACTTTGCATCAATTGTGAGAGTCAAACATGGGAATGCTTTCATTCATTCAGAGAACGCAACGTTTGGGTGGTGGTTTGTAGGCATTCTAAACTGTATTTTGGAGGAAGTACGAGAGTCATATATATGAACGCTTACATTCAGGCAGAGAAAGCCACTCTGGGGTCGTATTTTGTTGGCATGCTAAACTGAGGTTTGGAAGAAGTTCGAGCGTCTTATATAGGAAAGATTACAGTGACACAGAGAAAACAACTCTCGGAAGTTTATTGGTAGGCCTGCTAAACTCTAATTTGGATGAAATGTGAGAACGCTTGCATTCATTCACTCAGAGAAAGAAACATTATCGTGATGGTTTGAAGGCATAATAACTGTAGTTGGGAAGAAGTAGGAGAGTCATATATATGAACGGTTACATTCACGCAGAGAAAGCAACTGTGGGGTGGCGCAGGTATGCATGTTAATCTGTAGTTTGGAGGAAGTGCGAGAGTCATATCTGGGGAAAATTACAGTCACTTAGAGAAAGGAACCATCTTGGGCTGGTTTGTAGATCTGCTAAATTCTATTTTGGAAACAGAGTGTGAGTCATATATGGGAACGCTTATGTTCACTCAGAGAAAGCAACCACGGTGTGGTGTTTTGTTGGCATGCTGTAGTTTGAAAGAAGTTGGAGATTCTTATATAGGAAAGTTTACAGTCACCTAGAGAAAGCAACTCACGGGGCGTGGTTTGTAGGCCTGCTAAACTCTAATTTAGATGAAGTGAGAGAGGCATATATATGAACGCTTATATTGATGCAGAGAAAGTAACTATGGGGTGGTGTTTTGTAGGCATGCTAAAACATAATTTGGAAGAAGTTCGAAAGCAGACAGTCACTTAGAGAAAGCAACTCTCGGCGGTTCAATTTTCGGTCTGCTAAATTGTATTTTGAAAGAAGTACCAGAGTCATATATACAAACGCTTACATTCATGCAGAGAAAGCAACTGTGGGGTGGTGTTTTCTAGGCATGCTAAACTCTAGTTTGGACGAAGTTTGAGAATCACATATAAGAAAGCTTAGAGTCACTTAGAGAAAGCAAATCTCTGGTGTGGAATGTAGGCGTGCTAAACTCTATTTTGGTTTCAGAGTGAGAGTCATATATGGGAAGGCTTACATTCACTCAGAGAAAGCTACGATGATGTGGTGTTTTGTAGGCATACTAAACTCTAGTTTGGAAGAAGTAGGAGAATGATATATGGGAACACTTACATTCATGCAGAGAAAGCAATTATGGGGTGGATTTTTTGTAGCCATGCTAATCTCTATTTTGCAAGAAGTTAAAGAGTAATATATAGGAAAGCGTACCGTCATTTATAGAAACCAACTTTCAGGGGATGGTTTGTAGGCCTGCAAAACTCTACTTTGGAAGAAGGGGGAGAGTCATTTTGGGGACTGCGTACATTCACTCAGAGAAATCAACGATCAGGTTGTGGTTTGTAGGCATACTAAACTCTAGTTTGGAAGAAGTACGAGAATCATATATAGGAACGCTTACATTCATGCAGAGAAAGCAAGTATGGAGTGATGTTTGTATGCCTACTAAACTATAGTTTGGGGGATGTTCGAGAGTCATATCTGGGATGCTTACAGTCATTTAGAGAAAGCAACTCTTGGGGGGGTGGTTCGTAGGCCTGCTAAACTCTATTTTCAATGAAGTGTTAGAATCATATACAGGAACGCTTACATTCACTCAGAGAAAGCAACGTTGGGGTGGCCGTTTTTGAGCATACTGAACTCTACTTTGGAAGAGGTACGAGAGACATATACAGGAACGCTTACATTAACACAGAGAAAGCAAATACCGGGTGCTGTAGTGCAGGCATGCTAAACTATAGATTGGAAGAAGTTCGAAAGCTGACAGTCATTTACAGAAAGCAACTCTTGGCGGGTGATTTTTAGGTCTGCTAAATTGTATTTTGAAAGACGTACCAGAGTCATATAGACAAACGCTTACATTCATGCAGAGAAAGAAACTATGGGGTGATGTGTTGTTGGCATGCTAAACTGCAGTTTGGAAGGAGTTCGAGAGTGTTATATAGGATAACTTAGAGTCACCTAGAGAAAGCAACACTCGGGACAGCTTTGCAAGCCTGTAAACACTAATTAGCAGCAATTGTGAGAGTCAAACATGGGAACGCTTACATTCACTCAGAGAACACAACGTTTGGGTGGTGATTTGTAGGCATCATAACTGTAGTTTGGAAGAAGTAGGAGAGTCATATATATGAACGGTTACATTCACGCAGAGAAAGCAACTGATGGGTGGCGTATGTACGCATGTTAATGTATACTTTGGAGGAAGTTCGGGAGTCTTATCTGGGGAAAATTGCAGTCACTTAGAGAAAGCAACCATCGGGGGCCGTTTTGTAGATCTGCTAAATTCTATTTTGGAAGAAGAGAGAAAGTCATATGTGGGAACGCTTATGTTCACTCAGAGAAATCAACGATGGGGCAGTGTTTCGTTGGCATGCTAAACTGTAGTTTGGAAGAAGTTCGCGAGTCTTATATAAGAAAGCTTACAGTCACCTAGAGAAAGTAACTCTCGGCAGATTGTTTCTAAGCATGCTAAACTCTAATTTGCATCAATTGTGAGAGTCAAACATGGGAACGCTTACATTCACTCAGAGAACGCAACGTTTGGGTGGTGGTTTGTAAGCATTCTAAACTGTATTTTGGAGGAAGTAGGAGAGTCATATATACGAATGCTTACATTCACGCAGAGAAAGCAACTCTGGGGTCGTATTTTGTTGGCATGCTAAACTGTGGTTTGGAAGAAGTTCAAGAGCCTTATATAGGAAAGATTACACTGACACAGAGAAAACAACTCTCTGTAGTTTGTTGGTAGGTCTGCTAAACTGTAATTTGGATGAAGTGTGAGAACGCTTGCATTCACTCAGAGAAAGAACTTTGTCGTGGTGGTTTGTAGGAATAACAACTGTAGTTCGAAGAAGTAGGAGAGTCATATATGAACGGTTACATTCACGCAGAGAAAGCAATTGTGGGGTGGTGTATGTAATCATCATAATCTGTAGTTTGGAGGAAGTTCGAGAGTCATATCTGGGGAAAATTAGAGTCACTTAGAGAAAGGAACCATCGGGGGCTGGTGTGTAGGTCTGCTAAATTCTATTTTGGAAAAAGAGTGAGAGTCATATATGGGAACGCTTATGTTCACCCAGAGAAATCAATGATGGGGCGCTGTATTGTTGGAATTCCAAACTGTAGTTTGGAAGAAGTTCGAGAGTCTTATATAGGAAAGTTTACAGTCACCTAGAGAAAGCAACTCACAGGAAGTGGTTTGTAGGCCGCTAAACTCTAATTTGGATGAAGTGAAAGAGGCATACATGGATACGCTTCATTCACTCAGAGAAAGGTAAATTGTGGTGCCGGTTTTTAGGTATACTAAACTCCAGTTTGGAAGAAGTACGAGAGACATATATCTGAACGCTTATATGGACGCAGAGAAAGCAACTATGGGGTGGTGTTTTGTTGGCATGCTAAAATATAGTTTGGAAGAAGTTCGAAAGCAGACAGTCAGAGAAAGCAACTCTTGGCGGTAGATTTTTAGGTCTGCTAAATTGTATTTTGAAAGAAGTACCAGTGTCATATATACAAACGCTTACATTCATGCAGAGAAAGCAACTGTGGGGTGGTGTTTTCTAGGCGTGCTAAACTCTAGTTTGGACGAAGTTTGAGAATCACATATAAGAAAGCTTAGAGTCTCTTAGGGAAAGCAAATTTCTGGTTGTGGAATGTAGGCGTGCTAAATTCTATTTTGGTTTAAGATTGAGAGTCATATATGGAAAGGGTTACATTCACTCAGAGAAAGCAACGATGATGTGGTGGTTTGTAGGCATACTAAACTCTAGTTTGGAAGAAGTAGGAAAATGATATTTGGGAATGCTTACATTCATGCAGAGAAAGCAATTATGGGGTGGGTTTTTGTACCCATGCTAATCTCTAGTTTGGAAGAAGTTATAAAGGAAAGCGTACAGTCATTTATAGAAACCAACTTTCGGGGGATGGACGGTAGGCCTGCAAAACTCTACTTTGGAAGAAGGGGGAGAGTCATATTGGGGACCACGTACATTGACTCAGAGAAATCAAGGATGGGCTTGTGTTTTGTAGGCATACTAAACTCTAGTTTGGAGGAAGTACGAGAATCATATATAGGAACGCTTACATTCATGCAGAGAAAGCAACTATGGAGTGATGTTTTTATGCCTACTAAACTATAGTTTGGAGGAAGTTTAGAATCTTATATAGCAAAGCTTACAGTCACCTAGAGAGAGCAACTCTCGGGAGATGGTTTCTAAGCCTGCTAATTTGCACCAACTGTTAAAGTCAAATATCAGAAGGTTTACATCCACTCAGAACGCAAGGTTTGGATTGTAGTTTGTGGCCATAATAACTGTAGTTCGGAAGAAGTAGGAAAGTCATATATATGAACGGTTACATTCACGCAGAGAAAGCAACTATGGGGTGGTGTTTTGTAGGCATGCTAAAATATAATTTGGAAGAAGTTCGAAAGCTGACAGTGACTTAGAGTATGCAACTCTTGGCGGTTGATTTTGAGGTCTGCTAAATTGTATTTTGAAAGAAGTACCAGAGTCATATATAAAATCTCTTACATTTATGCTGAGAAAAACTATGTGGTGATGTTTTGTTGGCGTGCTGAAATGTAGTTTCGAAGAAGTTCGACAGTCTTTTATAGGAAACCTTACAGTCCCCTAGAGGAAGCAACTTTCGAGAGATAGTTTGTAAGCCTGCTAAACTCTACTTTGCATCATTTGGAACAGTCATACTTGGGAACGCTAACATTCTCTCAGAGAACTTAACTTTTGGGTGGTTGTTTGTAAGCATACTAAACGGTATTTTGGAAGTAGCAGAGTCATATATATGAGCGCTTACATTCACCCAGAGAGGGCCACTATGGGGTGGTGTTTTGTAGGCCTGCTAAAATATAATTTGGAAGAAGTTCGAAAGCTGACAGTGACTTAGAGAAGGCAACTCTCGGCGGTTGATTTAGAGGTCTGCTAAATTGTATTTTGAAAGAAGTACCAGAGTCATATATAAAATCGCTTATATTTATGCTGAGAAAGAAACTATGTGGTGATGTTTTGTTGGCGTGCTGAAATGTAGTTTTGAAGAAGTTCAACAGTCTTTTATAGGAAAGCTTACAGTCCCCCAGAGGAAGCAACTTTCGAGAGATAGTTTGTAAGCCTGCTAAACTCTACTTTGCATCATTTGGAACAGTCATACTTGGGAACGCTAACATTCTCTCAGAGAACGCAACTTTTGGGTGGTTGTTTGTAAGCATACTAAACTGTATTTTGGAAGAAGTAGCAGAGTCATATATACAAGTGCTTACATTCACGCAGAGAGGGCAACTATGGGGTGGTGTTTTGTAGGCATGCAAATCTCTAGTTGCGAAGAAGTTAAGAGTAATAGGAAAGCTTACAGTCTCATAGAGAAAGCAACCCTTGGGGGCTGGTTTGTAGTTCTGCTAAATTCTATTTTGGATGAAGTGTGAATCATAAACGGGAACGCTAACATTCACTCAGAGAAAGCAGGGTTGCGGTGGTGGATTTTAGTCACACTAAACTGGAGTTTGGAGGAAGTACGAGAATAAAAGAATGCTTACATTCACTCAGAAAAAGCAAAGTTGGGGAGGTGGTTTGTAGGTGTACTATATTTTGGAAGAAGTACGAGCGTGATGCATAGGAACGCTTACATTCACGCAAACAATGGGGTGGCCTTTTGTTGGCATGCTGAACTAATGTTCCAAAGTCATATATAGGAAAGCTTATAGTGAGAGAAAGCAACTCTCAGGCGGTGTTTTGTAGGTCCGGTAAATTGCATTTTGAAAGCAGTCCGAGATTCATATAAGGGAAAGCCTATATCCACTCAGAGAAAGCAATGTTGGGCTGGTGGTTTGTAGGCATACTAAACTGTATTTTGGAACTCGTATGTATGACTCTCACACTTGATCCAAATTAGAGTTCACCAGGCCTATAAACCACATCCTGAAAGTTGCTTTCTCTAGGTGAATGTAAGCTTTCCTATATAAAACTCTCGAACTTCTTCCAAACTACAGTTTAGCATGCCAACAATACACCACCGGATCGTTGCTTTCTCTGAGTGAACATAAGCATTCCCTTATATGAATCTCTTTTTCCAAAATAGAATTTAGCAGACCTACAAACCAGTCCCCGATGGTTGATTTAGCTATGTGACTGTAATTTTCCCTAGATATGACTCTCGAATTTCCTCCAAACTATAGATTAGCACGCGTACATACGGTACCCAACAGTTGCTTTCTCTGCGTGAATGTAACCGTTCATGTATATGACTTTCCTACTTTTTCCGAACTACAGTTATTATGGCCACAAACCACAACCCAAACGTTGCGTTCTGAGTGGATGTAAACCTTCCCATGTTTGACTTTAACAATCGGTGCAAATTAGTTTAGCAGGCTTAGAAACCATCTCCCGAGAGTTGCTTTCTCTAGGTGACTGTAAGCTTTCCTATATAAGACTCTCGAACTTCTTAGAAGTTTTGTGGGCAGTTTAGCATGCCCACAAAACATCACCCCATAGTTTCTTTCTCTGCATGAATGTAACCGTTTGTAACTATGATTCTGGTACTTATTTCAAAACACAATTTAGCAGACCTAAAAATCACACGCAGAGAGTTTCTTTCTCTAAGTGACAGCTTTCGAACTTCTTCCAAACTACAGTTTAGCATGCCTAAAAACACGAACCCATAGTGGCTTTCAGTGCCTGAATGTAAGCGGTTCTATATGTGATTCTTTTGCTTCTTCCAAATTACAGGTTAGTATACCTACAAACCACCACCCCAACGTTGCTTTCTCTGAGTGAATGTAAGCGTTCCTGTATATGATTCTAACACTTCATTGAAAATAGAGTTTAGCAGGCCTACGAACCACCCCCAGAGAGTTGCTTTCTCTAAATGACTGTAAGCTTCCCAGATATGACTCTCGAACATCCTCCAAGCTATAGTTTAGTAGGCATACAAACATCACTCCATAGTTGCTTTCTCTGCATGAATGTAAGCGTTCCTATATATGATTCTCGTACTTCCTCCAAACTAGAGTTTAGTATGCCTACAAAACACAACCCCATCCTTGATTTCTCTGAGTCAATGTACGTGGTCCCCAATATGACTCTCCCCCTTCTTCCAAAGTAGAGTTTTGCAGGCCTACCATCCATCCCCCGTAAATTGGTTTCTATAAATGAGTGTACGCTTTCCTATATAACTTCTTCCAAACTAGAGATTAGCATGGGTGCAAAAAATCCACCGCATAATTGCTTTCTCTGCATGAATGTAAGCGTTCCCATATATCATTCTCCTACTTCTTCCAAACTAGAGTTTAGTATGCCTACAAACCACCACATCATCGTTGCTTTCTCTGAGTGAATGTAACCCTTTCCATATATGATGCTCAGTCTTAAACCACAATAGAGTTTAGCACGCCTACATTCCACAACCAGAGATTTGCTTTCTCTAAGTGACTCTAAGCTTTCTTATATGTGATTCTCAAACTTCGTCCAAACTAGATTTTAGCATGCCTACAATACACCACCCCACAGATGCTTTCTCTGCATGAATGTAAGCGTTCTTTATATGACACTGGTACTTCTTTCAAAATACAATTTAGCAGACCTAAAAATCCACCGCCAAGAGTTGCTTTCTCTAAGTGACTGTCTGCTTTCGAACTTCTTCCAAATTATATATTAGCATGCCTACAAAACACCACCCCATAGTTGCTTTCTCTGCGTCCATATAAGCGTTCATATATATGACTCTCGTACTTCTTCCAAACTGGAGTTTAGTATACCTAAAAACCGCCACTCCAACTTACCTTTCTCTGAGTGAATGAAGCATATCCATGTATGCCTCTTTCACTTCATCCAAATTAGAGTTTAGCGGCCTACAAACCACCTCCTGTGAGTTGCTTTCTCTAGGTGACTGTAAACTTTCCTATATAAGACTCTCGAACTTCTTCCAAACTACAGTTTGGCATGCCAACAATACAGCGCCCCATCATTGATTTCTCTGAGTGAACATAAGCGTTCCCATATATGACTCTCACTCTTTTTCCAAAATAGAATTTAGCAGACCTACACACCAGCCCAAGATGGTTCCTTTCTCTAAGTGACTCTAATTTTCCCCAGATATGACTCTCGAACTTCCTCCAAACTACAGATTATGATGATTACATACACCACCCCACAATTGCTTTCTCTCCGTGAATGTAACCGTTCATATATGACTCTCCTACTTCTTCGAACTACAGTTGTTATTCCTACAAACCACCACGACAAAGTTCTTTCTCTGAGTGAATGCAAGCGTTCTCACACTTCATCCAAATTACAGTTTAGCAGACCTACCAACAAACTACAGAGAGTTGTTTTCTCTGTGTCAGTGTAATCTTTCCTATATAAGGCTCTTGAACTTCTTCCAAACCACAGTTTAGCATGCCAACAAAATACGACCCCAGAGTTGCTTTCTCTGCGTGAATGTAAGCATTCGTATATATGACTCTCCTACTTCCTCCAAAATACAGTTTAGAATGCTTACAAACCACCACCCAAACGTTGCGTTCTCTGAGTGAATGTAAGCGTTCCCATGTTTGACTCTCACAATTGATGCAAATTAGAGTTTAGCATGCTTAGAAACAATCTGCCGAGAGTTACTTTCTCTAGGTGACTGTAAGCTTTCTTATATAAGACTCGCGAACTTCTTCCAAACTACAGTTTAGCATGCCAACGAAACACTGCCCCATCGTTGATTTCTCTGAGTGAACATAAGCGTTCCCACATATGACTTTCTCTCTTCTTCCAAAATAGAATTTAGCAGATCTACAAAACGGCCCCCGATGGTTGCTTTCTCTAAGTGACTGCAATTTTCCCCAGATAAGACTCCCGAACTTCCTCCAAAGTATACATTAACATGCGTACATACGCCACCCATCAGTTGCTTTCTCTGCGTGAATGTAACCGTTCATATATATGACTCTCCTACTTCTTCCAAACTACAGTTATGATGCCTACAAATCACCACCCAAACGTTGTGTTCTCTGAGTGAATGTAAGCGTTCCCATGTTTGACTCTCACAATTGCTGCTAATTAGTGTTTACAGGCTTGCAAAGCTGTCCCGAGTGTTGCTTTCTCTAGGTGACTCTAAGTTATCCTATATAACACTCTCGAACTCCTTCCAAACTGCAGTTTAGCATGCCAACAACACATCACCCCATAGTTTCTTTCTCTGCATGAATGTAAGCGTTTGTCTATATGACTCTGGTACGTCTTTCAAAATACAATTTAGCAGACCTAAAAATCACCCGCCAAGAGTTGCTTTCTGTAAATGACTGTCAGCTTTCGAACTTCTTCCAATCTATAGTTTAGCATGCCTGCACTACAGCACCCGGTATTTGCTTTCTCTGTGTTAATGTAAGCGTTCCTGTATATGTCTCTCGTACCTCTTCCAAAGTAGAGTTCAGTATGCTCAAAAACGGCCACCCCAACGTTGCTTTCTCTGAGTGAATGTAAGCGTTCCTGTATATGATTCTAACACTTCATTGAAAATAGAGTTTAGCAGGCCTACGAACCACCCCCCCAAGAGTTGCTTTCTCTAAATGACTGTAAACTTCCCAGATATGACTCTCGAACATCCTCCAAACTATAGTTTAGTAGGCATACAAACATCACTCCATACTTGCTTTCTCTGCATGAATGTAAGCGTTCCTATATATGATTCTCGTACTTCTTCCAAACTAGAGTTTAGTATGCCTACAAACCACAACCCCATCGTTGATTTCTCTGAGTGAATGTACGCAGTCCCCAATATGACTCTCCCCCTTCTTCCAAAGTAGAGTTTTGCAGGCCTACAAACCATCCCCCGAAAGTTGGTTTCTATAAATGACGGTACGTTTTCCTATATATTACTCTTTAACTTCTTGCAAAATAGAGATTAGCATGGCTACAAAAAATCCACCCCATAATTGCTTTCTCTGCATGAATGTAAGTGTTCCCATATATCATTCTCCTACTTCTTCCAAACTAGAGTTTAGTATGCCTACAAACCACCACATCATCGTAGCTTTCTCTGAGTGAATGTAAGCCTTCCCATATATGACTCTCACTCTGAAACCAAAATAGAGTTTAGCACGCCTACATTCCACACCAGAGATTTGCTTTCTCTAAGTGACTCTAAGCTTTCTTATATGTGATTCTCAAACTTCGTCCAAACTAGAGTTTAGCATGCCTAGAAAACACCACCCCACAGTTGCTTTCTCTGCATGAATGTAAGCGTTTGTATATATGACTCTGGTACTTCTTTCAAAATACAATTTAGCAGACCGAAAAATGAACCGCCGAGAGTTGCTTTCTCTAAGTGACTGTCTGCTTTCGAACTTCTTCCAAATTATGTTTTAGCATGCCTACAAAACACCACCCCATAGTTACTTTCTCTGCATCAATATAAGCGTTCATATATATGCCTCTCTCACTTCATCTAAATTAGAGTTTAGCAGGCCTACAAACCACGCCCCGTGAGTTGCTTTCTCTAGGTGACTGTAAACTTTCCTATATAAGAATCTCCAACTTCTTTCAAACTACAGCATGCCAACAAAACACCACACCGTGGTTGCTTTCTCTGAGTGAACATAAGCGTTCCCATATATGACTCACACTCTGTTTCCAAAATAGAATTTAGCAGATCTACAAACCAGCCCAAGATGGTTCCTTTCTCTAAGTGACTGTAATTTTCCCCAGATATGACTCTCGCACTTCCTCCAAACTACAGATTAACATGCATACCTGCGCCACCCCACAGTTGCTTTCTCTGCGTGAATGTAACCGTTCATATATATGACTCTCCTACTTCTTCCCAACTACAGTTATTATGCCTTCAAATCATCACGATAATGTTTCTTTCTCTGAGTGAATGAATGCAAGCGTTCTCACATTTCATCCAAATTAGAGTTTAGCAGGCCTACCAATAAACTTCCGAGAGCTGTTTTCTCTGTGTCGCTGTAATCTTTCCTATATAAGACTCTCGAACTTCTTCCAAACCTCAGTTTAGCATGCCAACAAAATACGACCCCAGAGTTGCTGTCTATGCCTGAATGTAAGCGTTCAGATATATGACTCTCGTACTTCCTCCAAAATACAGTTTAGAATGCCTACAAACCACCACCCAAACGTTGCGTTCTCTGAATGAATGAAAGCATTCCCATGTTTGACTCTCACAATTGATGCAAAGTAGAGTTTAGCAGGCCAAGAAAGGATCTCCCGAGAGTTGCTTTCTCTAGGTGACTGTAAGCTTTCCTAAATAAGACTCTCCAACTTCTTCCAAACTACAGGTTAACATGCCCACAAAACATCACCCCATAGTTTTTTCTTTGCATGAATGTAAGCATTAGTATATATGACTCTGGTACTTCTTTCAAAATACAATTTAGCAGACCTAAAAATCACCCACCAAGAGTTGCTTTCTCTAAGTGACTGTTCAGGTTTAGAACTTCTTCCAAACTATAGCATGCTTACAAAACACCACCCCGTAGTTGCTTTCTCTGGGTGAATGTAAGCGTTCCCAAATATCATTCTCGTACTTCTTCCAAACTAATTAGTATGCCTACAAAAACCAGCCCAATGTTGTTTCTCTGAGGGAATGTAAGCGGTCCCATGTTTGACTCTCACACTTCATCCAAATTAGAGTTTAGCATGTGTACAAACAATCTCCCGAGAGTTGCTTTCCCTAGGTGATGGTAATCATTCCTGTATAAGGTTCTCCAACTTCTTCCAAACTGCAGTTTAGCATGCCTACAAAACCTGACGCCATAAGTGCTTTCTCTGCGTGAATGTAAGTGTTCCTATATAGGACTCTCGTACTTCTTCCAAACTACAGTTTAGTATGCCCTACAAACCACCACCCAAACGTTGTTTTCTCTGAGTGAATGTAAGCGTTCCCATATATGACTCTCACACTTCAACCAAAATAGAGTTTAGCAGGCCTACATTCCACACCCAGAGATTTGCTTTCTCTAAGTGACTGTAAGCTTTCTTATATGTGATTCTCAAACTTCGTCCAAACTAGAGTTTAGCATGCCTATAAAACACCACCCCATAGTTACTTTCAGTGCGTCAAAATGTATGTGTTCCTATATGTGATTCTCGTGCTTCTTCCAAACTGCAGTTTAGTAAGCCTACAAACAACCCCATCGTTGCTTTCTCTGAGGGAATGTAAGCGTTCTCATATATGACTCTCACACTTCAACCAAAACAGGGTTTTGCAGGCCTACAAACCACCCGCCAAGACTTGCTTTTTCAAAGTGGCTGTTACCTTTCCTATATAGGACTCTGGAACTTCTCCCAAGCTAGACTTTAACATGTCTACCTGACACTACTCCGTAGTTGCTCTCGCTGTGTGAATGTAAGCGTTCCTATATATGAGTCTTGTACTTCTTCCTAACTAGCATCTGGCATGCCAAAATAACACTCCCCCATAGTTGCTTTCTTTGAGTCAATGTAAACATTCCTATATATGTCTCTCGCACTTCTTCCAAACTTGAGTTATGTCTACAAACCAATCCCCGACAGCTGTTTTCTCTGAACGAATTTAAGCGTTCCTATATAGGACTATGGCACTTCCTCCAAACTAGAGTTTAGCAAGCCTACACTCCACCCCCGTTCGTTGCTTTCTCTAAGTTACTGTAAGCTTTCCTATACATGGCTCTCGAAATTTTCCAAACTAGAGTTAGCATGCCTACTATACACCTACACATAATTGCTTTGTCTGAGTGAATATAAGCCCTCCTATATATGACTGTCGCACTTTTTCCAAATTAGAGTGTAGCCAGCCTGGAAAGCACCCCTTATAGTTGCTTTCATTGAGTGAATGTTAACATTCCTATGTATGACTCTCGCAACTTTTCCAATCTAAGATTTTAGCAATGCTACAAATCCCCCACCGAGAGTTACTATACATAACTGTCCTCTTTTTCCAAGCTAGAGTTTAGGAAGCCTAGAAACCGTCCCCCCGTAGACGCTTTATGTGAATGTAAGCGTTCCTATATATGACTCTCGCCTTCCTCCAAACTAGAGCTTAGCAAGCCTACAAACCAACTCCCTATAATTGCTTTCTCTGAATGAATGATATCGTTCCTATATAAGACTCTCGAACTTCTTCCAAACCAGAGTTTAACAAGCCAAAAAAGCACCCCCCATAGATGCTTCCTCTAACTCAAAGCTAATATTCCTATATATGATTCAGCTTCTTCATCCAAACTAGAGTAAGGCAAGCCTACAAATCACACACCAATAGTTGCTTTCTATCAGTAAATGTAAGCATCCCTATATATGACTATAGCAATTCTTCCAAACTGGAGTTTAGCAAGCCTCCAGACCCCCGGACCCCACTCCATAGTACCCTGGGCATTGGAGCCTGCCTGTCATGCAGGACATAGGGGCGGACCCTCATCTCAGACACGGCATTGGTGGATTGTAGGCTTTTTTAAGTTTTTGAATTGAAGAAGTCTGAGAATTGGAATTGGGTTTAGGGTAAGGTTAGGTGTTAGGGACTAGGATTAGGTTTAGGGGTTAGGGTTTTAGGTTAGAATTAGGGTTAGGATTACTGTTAGGGTTAGAGATTAGGATTATGTTTAGTGGTTGGGTTTAGGTTTAGGGTGAGAGGCAAGAGTAAGGGTCAGGGATTAGGGTTACTGTTAGGAGTTAGATTCAGGGCTTACTAAGGGTTTGGTTTAGTGATAGGGTTAGGGCTTACGTTTAACGGTGTGTGTTAGGGCACGGGCCCTGTCTAACGTACGGGGCACTGTGGATGTGGAGCAAGGCTGGGTCCCCACTTCATCGTACCCTGGGTGTTGGGCTTCAACTGTCATGCAAGACAAAGGCAGAGGCTCATCTCACGCATGGTTAGGATTAAGGTTTAAGGTTAGGGTCAGGGTTGAGGGTTAGGGTGAGGGTTAACAGTTAGAGTTAGGGTAAGGGGGTTAGGGATAGGGTTAGGGTTAAGGGTTAGGTTTATGGTTCAGGTTTAAGGTTAGCATTAGAGGGTAGGGTTAGTGTAACTGTAGGTCAGTGTTGGGGTTAAATCTCTAGGCATTAGGGTAAAGGTTAGTGTTATGGTTAAGAGTTAGGGTTAGGGTTAGTGTTGGTAGGGTTAAGGTTAGGGTTGGCGTTTCAGAATTAGGGATTAGGTGTAATGGTTATGGCTAGGAGTTAGGGTTAGAATTACGGTATAGGCTTGTTCTCAGGGTGTCATGCATTAACGTTAAGATAAGGGGTTGAACTTAGGGTTACGGTGAGGTTTACGTGTTGAGGTGAGCAGTAGGATCAGGGTTAGGTGTTATGTTCTGGGTTAGGGTTATGGGTGACGGGTAGGGTTTATGCTTAGGGCATGGGCCCTGTATGCACTAGGAGGCGAAGTTAGGAGTCTGTGATGGTCGCTGAGAACACACTCTATCCCACGCAGTGTATGGGCCTCTCGGTTTCATGCCGGACACTGTGGCAGAGCCGGCTTTCATGCATGGCTTAGTAGGATTGTAGGCTTTCAAAACTCTGAGAAAACAAAAAGTCTGAGAATTAGATTTAGGGTTAAAATTACGGCACGGTTTAGGGATGAAGATTAGTGATAGGGTGAGGGCTTAGGGTTAGGGGATAGGGTTAGGGTTAGGGTTGTGGTAGGGTGAAAGTTAGGGTTTTCATTTTAGAAATAGGGATGAGGTGTTATGGTTATGACTATGGTTTAGGATTAGAATTATGGGATAGGGCTTCTTCTCAGGGTGTTATGCATTAACGTTAATTTAAGGGGATAAGTTAGCATTACGGGAAGGTTTATGGTTTACGTTTAGGAATAGGATCATGGTTAGGTGTTATGTTCAGGGTGAGGGTTATCTGTTAGGGGCAGTGCTTATACTTAGCGTACAGGCCCTGTCTGCACTGGGCGGCGGGCGGGGGTTAGGGGGATAGGATTGTCCCCGGGAACACACTCTATTGAATGCTGGGTGTGGATTCCTGGGTTTCATGCAGGACACATTGGCAGAGCACCCTTTAACTCATGGCATGGGAGGATTGTAGGCTTTCTAAACTCTGAGAAAGCAAGAAGTCTGAGAATTAGATTTAGGGGTAGGATTATGGTAATGTTTAGGGATGAAGATTAGTGTTAGGGTGGAGTCTTAGGGTTAGGTGTTAGGGTTAAATGTTAGTGTTAGGTTTAACAGTTACAGTTAGGTTTACGTTTAAGATTCAGGGTTAGGGTTAAGGTTTGGGTTTAGCGTTTGGCACAGGGTTAGGCTTCAGTATTAGCCTTATGGATAAGGATTAGGAGTAGGGTTAGGGTTAAGGGTTAGTGTCAGGGTTAATGGTAAGTTTCAAGATTGAGGGTTAGGGTTGCGGTTAGAGTTAGGTTTAGCGTTAGGGGTTAGGGTTAGGCTTAGGGTTAAAGGATAGTATTATGGTTAAGTGTTGGGCTTAGGGTTAGGGTTTAGTGTTAGCGTTATCATTAAGGATTAGGGTTAGGGACAGGGTTAAATGCTTGGGTGCGGGTAATGGTTAGGGTCAGGGTTAAGGTTTACGGATAGCGTTAGTGTTAAGGGTTATGGGTAGGTTTAGGGTTCAGGGTTAGAGTTAGCATTAGGGTTAGGATTAGGCAGGAGGTTAGATTAGGCAGGAGGTTAGATTTAGGGTTAGATCTAAGCGTTAGAGTAAGGGCTAGGGTTATGGTTAAGAGATAGGGTTAGGTTTAATGCTTAGGATTAGGGTTAGGGTTTGGGGTTAAAGTAAGTGTTAGGGGTTAGGTTTAAGGATCAAAGGTTAGGGTTATTTTCAGCTGTAGTGTTAGGGTTAGGGAAAAGGGATCCCATTAGCATTAAGGGTCTTCCTTACTGTAGGGTTAAGGGTTAGGCTTAGAGTTAAAGGTTAAGGTTAGGGTCAGTGTTAAGAATTAGGGTGAGGGTTAACGGTTAGGTTAAAGGTTAAGCATTAGGGTTAGGGATTAGCGATTAGGGTTTTTGGTTAGTGTTAGGGTTAGAGGTTAGGAGTTCGTGTTTTATGAAGGGGTATGGTTAGAATTAGGATTGGGGTTAGAGTTAGGGTTAGGTATAGGCGTTAGGTTTAGGGGTTAGTTTTAGGGTAAAAGGATAGGATTAGGGTTATGGGTTGGGCTTAGGTTTAGGGTTAAAGTTTACTGCTAGGGTTAGGGATAGGGTTCAGGGTTAGCTTTAGGGGTTCTGGTTAGGGTTAGGTGTTAGGTTAGTGTCAGGCTTAGGTCTAGTCGTGAGGGTAAGGTTTAGGGTTAGCTTTAAGAGCTAGGGTTAGGTTTAATGGTTAGGATTAGGATTAGGGTTAAGGGTTAGCGTAAGGCTTAGGGGTTTGGGTGAAGGGTTAGGGTATTTGTTAGGCATAGCGTTGGGGTTAGAAGTAAGGGTTACTGTCAGTGTTAGGGTTGTAGGTAGGGTTACGGTTAGGGTTAGCGGTTTAGAATTAGGGTTAGGGATTATGTGTCACAGTGATGACTAGGAGATAGGGTTAGAATTATGGGATAGGGGTTGTTCTCAGGAAATGGGTTATGCATTAACGTTAGGATAAGAGGTTAAAGTTAGGCGCACGGTGAGGTTTACGTGTTAAGGGGAGAAATAGGAACAGGGTTGGGTGTTATGTTCAGGGTTAGGGTTATCTGTTAAAGGTATTGTTTATGCTTAGCGCACGGGCCCTGTCTGCATTAGGCGGGCGGGGGGAGTTTAGGGGGCTGGGATTGTACCCGGGAACCCACTGTATCATACTCTGGGTATGGGCCCGTGGGTTTCATGCAGGACACAGTGGTAGAGCCTCCTTTCACGCATGGCATGGGAGGATTGCAGGCTTTCTAAACTCTAAGAAAGCTAGAAGTCTGAGAATTAGATTTAGGGTTAGGATTCTGGTTAGGGTTAAGGATGAAGTTTAGTGTTAGGGTGAGGGCTTAGGGTTAGGGAAAAGGGTTAGGGTTAAAGGTTACTCTTAGGTTTAACGGTTACACTTTGGTTTAGGGTTGAGGTTTAAGGTTAGGGTTAAGATCAGGGGTTAGGGTTTGGTACAGGGTTAGGGTTAAGTGTTAGGCTTAGGGTTGAAGATTAGGATTAGGGTTAGGATTAAAAGTTAGCGTGAGAGTTAATGCTTAGGGTTCAGGTTAAGTGTTAGGGTTTAGGGATAGGGTTAGGGTTTGGGTTAGTTTTAGGGTTAGAGTTATGTGCTATGATTTGTGTTAGAGGTTAGGGTTAGGTTTACTGGTCACCGTTAGGGTTACGTTTAGGGGGTAGCATTAGGGTTAGGGTTAGGGTTAAGGGTTTAAAATTTTAAAATTTCCCTGCCTTTTAAAACAATGGAAAAATGGTGGTGGGATGATACTTAGAAGAATGGCTTCTTGTCTGTCTCCACTAACAAAAATAGGCAACACCAAGTCAGCTACTCCTCAGCATAGTTATGTCCGTCGCAGCCTTCTTGGGTTTCAGGAGTCACAAAAAAAACGTTAACACAATTATGGTGAAACGCTGAATACCTGCAAATAATTTTCAACGTAGTGGTTAATTGAAATGCCCTGCGGCATACTTCTTGGAACAAGCCAGTTACCTGTTCCCACGCAAAGAGGAGTATATAGAACCATGGTGGATTTCCAGCTGATGAAGTAAAGGATAATTAAAGGAACGGGATGACCATGCGGATCCTGTTTAATTCTCTGAAACAGCATCCGCCCTTTTCACCTGCCAAACACATGCCCACTTCTCCTCTCTGGGGATAATAAAAACTAACCAGCCAACTGACAGAGGGCCTCACCCCCCCATCCACATCGACCACGCACAAAAAAAAAACCGTAACCTCCAGCTACTAATTATAATGCTAAGTTGCAAAATTTCCCTGCCTTTTAAAACAATGGAAAAATGGTGGTGGGATGATACTTAGAAGAATGGCTTCTTGTCAGTCTCCACTAACAAAGATAGGCAACACCAAGTCAGCTACTCCTCAGCATAGTTATGTCCGTCGCAGCCTTCTTGGGTTTCAGGAGGCACAAACAAACGTTATCACAATTATGGTGAAACGCTGAACACCTGCAAATAATATTCAACGTAGTGGTTAATTGAAAAGCTCTGCGGCATACTTCTTGGAACAAGCCAGTTACCTGTTCCCACGCAAAGAGGAGTATATAGAACCATGGTGCATTTCCAGCAGATGAAGTAAAGGATTATTAAAGGAACGGGATGACCATGGGGATAATCGTCAATTCTCTGAAACAGAATCCGCCCTTTTCACCTGCCAAACACATGCCCACTTCTCCTCTCTGGGGATAATAAAAACTAACCAGCAAACTGACAGAGGGCCTGAACCCCAAATCAACATTGACCACACACAAAAAGAAAAACCGTACCCTCCATCTACTAATTATAATGCTAATTGCAAAATTTCCCTGCATTTTAAAACAATGGAAAAATGGTGGTGGGATGATACTTAGAAGAATGGCTTCTTGTCTGTCTCCACTAACAAAAATAGGCAACACCAAGTCAGCTACTCCTCAGTATAGTTATGTCCGTCGCAGCCTTCTTGGGTTTCAGGAGGCACAAACAAACGTTATCACAATTATGGTGAAACGCTGAACACCTGCAAATAATTTTCAACGTAGTGGTTAATTGAAAAGCTCTGCGGCATACTTCTTGGAACAAGCCAGTTACCTGTTCCCACGCAAACAGGAGTATATAGAACCATGGTGGATTTCCAGCAGATGAAGTAAAGGATTATTAAAGGAACGGGATGACCATGGGGATCATCGTTAATTCTCTGAAACAGAATCCGCCCTTTTCACCTGCCAAACACATGCCCACTTCTCCTCTCTGGGGATAATAAAAACTAACCAGCGAACTGACAGAGGGCCTGACCCCCCCATGCACATCGACCACACACACAAAAAAAACCGCACCCTCCAGCTACTAATTAAAATGCTAAGTTGCAAAATTTCCGTGCATTTTAAAACAATGGAAAAATGGTGGTGGGATGATACTTAGAAGAATGGCTTCTTGTCAGTCTCCACTAACAAAGATAGGCAACACCAAGTCAGCTACTCCTCAGCATAGTTATGTCCGTCGCAGCCTTCTTGGGTTTCAGGAGGCACATACAAACGTTAGCAAAATTATGGTGAAACGCTGAAAACCTGCAAATAATTTTCAACCTACTGGTTAATTTGAAAACTCTCCAGCATACTTCTTGGAACAAGCCAGGTACCTGTGCCCACGCATAGAGGAGTATATAGAAACATGGTGGAATCCCAGCTGATGAAGCAAAGGATTCTTAAAGGAATAAGATGACCATGCGGATCCTGTTTAATTCTCTGAAACAGAATCCGCACTTTTCACCTGCCAAACACATGCCCAATACTCTTCTCTGGGGATAATAAAAACAAACCAGCGATCTGACAGAGGGCCTGAACACCCATCCTGACCGACCCCACAAAAAAAAAAGTACCCTCCAGCTACTAATTATAATGCCAATTTGCAAAATTTCCCTGCATTTTTAAACAATGGAGAAATGATGGTGGGATGATACTTAGAAGAATGGCTTCTTGTCAGTCTCCACTAACAAAAATAGGCAAAACCAAGTCAGCTACGCCTCAGCATAGTTATGTCCGTCGCAGCCTTCTTGGGTTTCAGGAGGCACAAACAAACGTTATCACAATTATGGTGAAACGCTGAACACCTGCAAATAATTTTCAACGTAGTGGTTAATTGAAAAGCTCTGCGGCATACTTCTTGGAACAAGCCAGTTACCTGTTCCCACGCAAAGAGGAGTATATAGAACCATGGTGGATTTCCAGCTGATGAAGTAAAGGATTATTAAAGGAACGGGATGACCATGGGGATCATCGTTAATTCTCTGAAACAGAATCCGCCCTTTTCACCTGCCAAACACGTGCCCACTTCTCCTCTCTGGGGATAATAAAAACTAACCAGCGAACTGACAGAGGGCCTGACCCCCCCATCCACATTGACCACACAAAAAAATAAAACCGTACCCTCCAGCTACTAATTATAATGCTAACTTGCAAAATTTCCCTGCATTTTAAAACAATGAAAAAATGGTGGTGGGATGATACTTAGAAGAATGGCTTCTTGTCTGTCTCCACTAACAAAAATAGGCAACACCAAGTCAGCTACTCCTCAGTAGAGTTATGTCCGTCGCAGCATTCTTGTGTTTCAGGAGGCACAAGCAAACGTTATCACAATTATGGTGAAACTCTGAACACCTGCAAATAATTTTCAACGTAGTGGTTAATTGAAAAGCTCTGCGGCATACTTCTTGGAACAAGCCAGGTACCTGTGCCCACGCATAGAGGAGTATATAGAAACATGGTGGAATCCCAGCTGATGAAGCAAAGGATTCTTAAAGGAATGATATTACCATGCGGATCCTCTTTAATTCTCTGAAACAGAATCCCCACTTTTCACCTGCCAAACACATGCCCACTACTCTTCTCTGGGGATAATAAAAACAAACCAGCGATCTGACAGGTGGCCTGAACACCCAACCCGACCGACCCCACAAAAAAAAAAAAAGTACCCTCCAGCTACTAATTATAATGCCAATTTGCAAAATTTCCCTGCATTTTTAAACAATGGAGAAATGATGGTGGGATGATACTTAGAAGAATGGCTTCTTGTCAGTCTCCACTGACAAAAATAGGTAACACCAAGTCAGCTACTCCTCAGCATAGTTATGTCCGTCGCAGCCTTCTTGGGTTTCAGGAGGCACATACAAACGTTAGCAAAATTATGGTGAAACGCTGAAAACCTGCAAATAATTTTGAACCTACTGGTTAATTTGAAAACTCTCCAGCATACTTCTTGGAACAAGCCAAGTACCTGTGCCCACGCATAGAGGAGTATATAGAAACATGGTGGAATCCCAGCTGATGAAGCAAAGGATTCTTAAAGGAATAAGATGACCATGCAGATCCTGTTTAATTCTCTGAAACAGAATCCGCACTTTTCACCTGCCAAACACATGCCCACTACTCTTCTCTGGGGATAATAAAAACAAACCAGCGATCTGACAGAGGGCCTGAACACCCATCCTGACCGACCCCACAAAAAAAAAAGTACCCTCCAGCTACTAATTATAATGCCAATTTACAAAATTTCCCTGCATTTTTAAACAATGGAGAAATGATGGTGGGATGATACTTAGAAGAATGGCTTCTTGTCAGTCTCCACTAACAAAAACAGGCAAAACCAACTCAGCTACGCCTCAGGATAGTTATGTCCGTCGCAGCCTTCTTGGGTTTCAGGAGGCACAAACAAACGTTATCACAATTATGGTGAAACGCTGAACACCTGCAAATAATTTTCAACGTAGTGGTTAATTGAAAAGCTCTGCGGCATACTTCTTGGAACAAGCCAGTTACCTGTTCCCACGCAAAGAGGAGTATATAGAACCATGGTGGATTTCCAGCTGATGAAGTAAAGGATTATTAAAGGAACGGGATGACCATGGGGATCATCGTTAATTCTCTGAAACAGAATCCGTCCTTTTCACCTGCCAAACACGTGCCCACTTCTCCTCTCTGGGGATAATAAAAACTAACCAGCGAACTGACAGAGGGCCTGCCCCCCCCATCCACATCGACCACACAAAAAAATAAAACCGTACCCTCCAGCTACTAATTATAATGCTAACTTGCAAAATTTTCCTGCATTTTAAAACAATGAAAAAATGGTGGTGGGATGATACTTAGAAGAATGGCTTCTTGTCAGTCTCCACTAACAAAAATAGGCAACACCAAGTCAGCTACTCCTCAGTAGAGTTATGTCCGTCGCAGCCTTCTTGTGTTTCAGGAGGCACAAGCAAACGTTATCACAATTATGGTGAAACGCTGAACACCTGCAAATAATTTTCAACGTAGTGGTTAATTGAAAAGCTCTGCGGCATACTTCTTGGAACAAGCCAGTTACCTGTTCCCACGCAAAGAGGAGTATATAGAACCATGGTGGATTTCCAGCTGATGAAGTAAAGGATTATTAAAGGAACGGGATGACCATGGGGATCATCGTTAATTCTCTGAAACAGAATCCGCCCTTTTCACCTGCCAAACACATGCCCACTTCTCCTCTCTGGGGATAATAAAAACTAACCAGCGAACTGACAGAGGGCCTGACCCCCACAGCCACATCGACCACACACACAAAAAAAAAAACCGTACCCTCCAGCTACTAATTATAATGCTAACTTGCAAAATTTCCCTGCATTTTAAAACAATGGAAAAATGGTGGTGGGATGATACTTAGAAGAATGGCTTCTTGTCTGTCTCCACTAACAAAAATAGGCAACACCAAGTCAGCTACTCCTCAGTATAGTTATGTCCGTCGCAGCCTTCTTGGGTTTCAGGAGGCACAAACAAACGTTATCACAATTATGGTGAAACGCTGAACACCTGCAAATAATTTTCAACGTAGTGGTTAATTGAAAAGCTCTGCGGCATACTTCTTGGAACAAGCCAGTTACCTGTTCCCACGCAAACAGGAGTATATAGAACCATGGTGGATTTCCAGCAGATGAAGTAAAGGATTATTAAAGGAACGGGATGACCATGGGGATCATCGTTAATTCTCTGAAACAGAATCTGCCCTTTTCACCTGCCAAACACATGCCCACTTCTCCTCTCTGGGGATAATAAAAACTAACCAGCGAACTGACAGAGGGCGTGACCCCCCCATCCACATCTACCACACACACAAAAAAAACCGCACACTCCAGCTACTAATTAAAATGCTAAGTTGCAAAATTTCCGTGCATTTTAAAACAATGGAAAAATGGTGGTGGGATGATACTTAGAAGAATGGCTTCTTGTCTGTCTCCACTAACAAAAATAGGCAACTCCAAGTCAGCTACTCCTCAGCATAGTTATGTCCGTCGCAGCCTTCTTGGGTTTCAGGAGGCACATACAAACGTTAGCAAAATTATGGTGAAACGCTGAAAACCTGCAAATAATTTTCAACCTACTGGTTAATTTGAAAACTCTCCAGCATACTTCTTGGAACAAGCCAGGTACCTGTGCCCACGCATAGAGGAGTATATAGAAACATGGTGGAATCCCAGCTGATGAAGCAAAGGATTCTTAAAGGAATGAGATGAGTATGCTGATCCTGTTTAATTCTCTGAAACAGAATCCGCCCTTTTCACCTGCCAAACACATGCCCACTACTCTTCTCTGGGCATAATAAAACCAAACCAGCGATCTGACAGAGGGCCTGAACACCCATCCTGACCGACCGCACAAAAACAAAAGTACACTCCAGCTACTAATTATAATGCCAATTTGCAAAATTTCCCTGCATTTTAAAACAATGGAGAAATGATGGTGGGATGATACTTAGAAAAATGGCTTATTGTCAGTCTCCACTGACAAAAATAGGCAACACCAAGTCAGCTACGCCTCAGCATAGTTTTGTCCATCGCAGCCTTCTTGGGTTTCAGGAGGCACATACAAACCTTATCAAAATTATGGTGAAACGCTGAAAACCTGCAAATAATTTTCAACGTACTGGTTAATTTGAAAACTCTCCAGCATAGTTCTTGGAACAAGCCAGGTACCTGTGCCCACGCATAGAGGAGTATATAGAAACATGGTGGAATCCCAGCTGATGAAGCGAAGGATTCTTAAAGGAATGAGAGGACCATGCGGATCCTGTTTAATTCTCTGAAACAGAATCCACACTTTTCACCTGCGAAACACACGCCCACTACTCTTCTCTGTGGATAATAAAAAAAAACCAGCCATCTGACAGAGGGCCTGAACACCCATCCTGACCGACCCCACAAAAAAAAAGAAGTACCCTACCGCTACTAATTATAATGCTAACTTGCAAAATTTCCCAGCCTTTTAAAACAATGGAAAAATGGTGGTGGGATGATACTTAGAAGAATGGCTTCTTGTCAGTCTCCACTAACAAAAATAGGCAACACCAATCAGCTACTCCTCAGCGTAGTTATGTCCGTCGCAGCCTTCTTGGGTTTCAGGAGGCACAAACAAACGTTATCACAATTATGGTGAAACGCTGAACACCTGCAAATAATTTTCAACGTAGTGGTTAATTGAAAATCTCTACGGCATACTTCTTGGAACAAGCCAGTTACCTGTTCCCACGCAAAGAGGAGTATATAGAACCATGGTGGATTTCCAGCTGATGAAGTAAAGGATTATTAAAGGAACGGGATGACCATGGGGATCATCGTTAATTCTCTGAAACAGAATCCGCCCTTTTCACCTGCCAAACACATGCCCACTTCTCCTCTCTGGGGATAATAAAAACTAACCAGCGAACTGACAGAGGGCCTGACCCCCCCATCCACATCGACCACACACAAAAAAAAAACCGCACCCTCCAGCTACTAATTAAAATGCTAAGTTGCAAAATTTCCGTGCATTTTAAAACAATGGAAAAATGGTGGTGGGATGATACTTAGAAGAATGGCTTCTTGTCTGTCTCCACTAACAAAAATAGGCAACTCCAAGTCAGCTACTCCTCAGCATAGTTATGTCCGTCGCAGCCTTCTTGGGTTTCAGGAGGCACATACAAACGTTAGCAAAATTATGGTGAAACGCTGAAAACCTGCAAATAATTTTCAACCTACTCGTTAATTTGAAAACTCTCCAGCATACTTCTTGGAACAAGCCAGGTACCTGTGCCCACGCATAGAGGAGTATATAGAAACATGGTGGAATCCCAGCTGATGAAGCAAAGGATTCTTAAAGGAATGATATTACCATGCGGATCCTGTTTAATTCTCTGAAACAGAATCCGCACTTTTCACCTGCCAAACACATGCCCAATACTCTTCTCTGGGGATAATAAAAACAAACCAGCGATCTGACAGAGGGCCTGAACACCCATCCTGACCGACCCACAAAAAAAAAAGTACCCTCCAGCTACTAATCATAATGCCAATTTGCAAAATTTCCCTGCATTTTTAAAGAATGGAGAAATGATGGTGGGATGATACTTAGAAGAATGGCTTCTTGTCAGTCTCCACTAACAAAAATAGGCAAAACCAAGTCAGCTACGCCTCAGCATAGTTATGTCCGTCGCAGCCTTCTTGGGTTTCAGGAGGCACAAACAAACGTTATCACAATTATGGTGAAACGCTGAACACCTGCAAATAATTTTCAACGTAGTGGTTAATTGAAAAGCTCTGCGGCATACTTCTTGGAACAAGCCAGTTACCTGTTCCCACGCAAAGAGGAGTATATAGAACCATGGTGGATTTCCAGCTGATGAAGTAAAGGATTATTAAAGGAACGGGATGACCATGGGGATCATCGTTAATTCTCTGAAACAGAATCCGCCCTTTTCACCTGCCAAACACGTGCCCACTTCTCCTCTCTGGGGATAATAAAAACTAACCAGCGAACTGACAGAGGGCCTGACCCCCCCATCCACATCGACCACACAAAAAAATAAAACCGTACCCTCCAGCTACTAATTATAATGCTAACTTGCAAAATTTCCCTGCATTTTAAAACAATGAAAAAATGGTGGTGGGAGGATACTTAGAAGAATGGCTTCTTGTCTGTCTCCACTAACAAAAATAGGCAACACCAAGTCAGCTACTCCTCAGTAGAGTTATGTCCGTCGCAGCATTCTTGTGTTTCAGGAGGCACAAGCAAACGTTATCACAATTATGGTGAAACTCTGAACACCTGCAAATAATTTTCAACGTAGTGGTTAATTGAAAAGCTCTGCGGCATACTTCTTGGAACAAGCCAGGTACCTGTGCCCACGCATAGAGGAGTATATAGAAACATGGTGGAATCCCAGCTGATGAAGCAAAGGATTCTTAAAGGAATGATATTACCATGCGGATCCTCTTTAATTCTCTGAAACAGAATCCCCACTTTTCACCTGCCAAACACATGCCCACTACTCTTCTCTGGGGATAATAAAAACAAACCAGCGATCTGACAGAGGGCCTGAACACCCATCCTGACCGACCCCACAAAAAAAAAAAAAGTACCCTCCAGCTACTAATTATAATGCCAATTTGCAAAATTTCCCTGCATTTTTAAACAATGGAGAAATGATGGTGGGATGATACTTAGAAGAATGGCTTCTTGTCAGTCTCCACTGACAAAAATAGGTAACACCAAGTCAGCTACTCCTCAGCATAGTTATGTCCGTCGCAGCCTTCTTGGGTTTCAGGAGGCACATACAAACGTTATCAAAATTATGGTGAAACGCTGAAAACCTGCAAATAATTTTGAACCTACTGGTTAATTTGAAAACTCTCCAGCATACTTCTTGGAACAAGCCAAGTACCTGTGCCCACGCAGGGAGGAGTATATAGAAACATGGTGGAATCCCAGCTGATGAAGCAAAGGATTCTTAAAGGAATAAGATGACCATGCAGATCCTGTTTAATTCTCTGAAACAGAATCCGCACTTTTCACCTGCCAAACACATGCCCAATACTCTTCTCTGGGGATAATAAAAACAAACCAGCGATCTGACAGAGGGCCTGAACACCCATCCTGACCGACCCCACAAAAAAAAAAAGTACCCTCCAGCTACTAATTATAATGCCAATTTACAAAATTTCCCTGCATTTTTATACAATGGAGAAATGATGGTGGGATGATACTTAGAAGAATGGCTTCTTGTCAGTCTCCACTAACAAAAACAGGCAAAACCAAGTCAGCTACGCCTCAGGATAGTTATGTCCGTCGCAGCCTTCTTGGGTTTCAGGAGGCACAAACAAACGTTATCACAATTATGGTGAAACGCTGAACACCTGCAAATAATTTTCAACGTAGTGGTTAATTGAAAAGCTCTGCGGCATACTTCTTGGAACAAGCCAGTTACCTGTTCCCACGCAAAGAGGAGTATATAGAACCATGGTGGATTTCCAGCTGATGAAGTAAAGGATTATTAAAGGAACGGGATGACCATGGGGATCATCGTTAATTCTCTGAAACAGAATCCGCCCTTTTCACCTGCCAAACACGTGCCCACTTCTCCTCTCTGGGGATAATAAAAACTAACCAGCGAACTGACAGAGGGCCTGGCCCCCCCATCCACATCGACCACACAAAAAAATAAAACCGTACCCTCCAGCTACTAATTATAATGCTAACTTGCAAAATTTTCCTGCATTTTAAAACAATGAAAAAATGGTGGTGGGATGATACTTAGAAGAATGGCTTCTTGTCAGTCTCCACTAACAAAAATAGGCAACACCAAGTCAGCTACTCCTCAGTAGAGTTATGTCCGTCGCAGCCTTCTTGTGTTTCAGGAGGCACAAGCAAACGTTATCACAATTATGGTGAAATGCTGAACACCTGCAAATAATTTTCAACGTAGTGGTTAATTGAAAAGCTCTGCGGCATACTTCTTGGAACAAGCCACTTACCTGTTCCCACGCAAAGAGGAGTATAGAGAACCATGGTGGATTTCCAGCTGATGAAGTAAAGGATTATTAAAGGAACGGGATGACCATGGGGATCATCGTTAATTCTCTGAAACAGAATCCGCCCTTTTCACCTGCCAAACACATGCCCACTTCTCCTCTCTGGGGATAATAAAAACTAACCAGCGAACTGACAGAGGGCCTGACCCCCACATCCACATCGACCACACACACAAAAAAAAAAAAACGTACCCTCCAGCTACTAATTATAATGCTAACTTGCAAAATTTCCCTGCATTTTAAAACAATGGATAATCGTGGTGGGATGATACTTAGAAGAATGGCTTCTTGTCAGTCTCCACTAACAAAAATAGGCAACACCAAGTCAGCTACTCCTCAGCATAGTTATGTCCGTCGAAGCCTTCTTGGGTTTCAGGAGGCACAAGCAAACTTTATCACAATTATGGTGAAACGCTGAACACCTGCAAATAATTTTTAACGTACTGGTTAATTTGAAAACTCTCCAGCATACTTCTTGGAACAAGCCAGGTTTAATTCTCTGAAAGAGATCCGCAGTTTTCACCTGCCATACTAATACCCACTTCTCCTCTCTGGGGATAATAAAAACAAACCAGCGAACTGACACAGGGCCTGACCAACACATCCACACCGACCCCACAGGAAAAAAAAAAAAAAAACACCGTAACCTCCAGCTACTAAATATAATGCTAACTAGCAAAATTTTCCTACATTTTTAAACAATGGAAAAATGATGGTGAGATGATACTTAGAAGAATGGATTCTTGTCAGTCTCCACTAACAAAAATAGGCAAAACCAAGTCAGCTACGCCTCAGCATAGTTATGTTCGTGGCAGCCATCTTGGGTTTCAGGAGGCACAAAGAAACGTTATCACAATTATGGTGAAACGCTGAACACCTGCAAATAATTTTCAACGTAGTGGTTAATTGAAAAGCTCTGCGGCATACTTCTTGGAACAAGCCAGTTACCTGTTCCCACTCAAAGAGGAGTATATGGAACCATGGTGGATTTCCAGCTGATGAAGTAAAGGATTATTAAAAAAACGGGATGACCATGGGGATCATCGTTAATTCTCTGAAACAGAATCCGACTTTTCACCTGCCAAACACATGCCCACTTCTCCTCTCTGGGGATAATAAAAACTAACCAGCGAACTGACAGAGTGCCTGAGCCCCCATTCACATCCACCACACACAAAAAAAAACCGTACCCTCCAGCTACTAATTATAATGCTAACTTGCAAAATTTCCCTGCATTTTAAAACAATGGAAAAATGGTGGTGGGATGATACTTAGAAGAATGGCTTCTTGTCTGTCTCCACTAACAAAAATAGGCAACACCAAGTCAGCTACTCCTCAGCATAGTTATGTCCGTCGCAGACTTCTTGGGTTTCAGGAGGCACATGCAAACGTTATCAAAATTATGGTGAAACGCTGAATACCTCCAAATAATTTTCAACATACTGGTTAATTTGAAAACTCTCCAGCATACTTCTTGGAACAAGCCAGGTACCTGTGCCCACGCATACAGAGGTATATAGAAACATGTTGGAATCCCAGCTGATGAAGCAAAGGATTCTTAAAGGAATGAGATGACCATGCGGATCCTGTTTAATTCTCTGAAACAGAATCCGCACTTTTCACCTGCCAAACACATGCCCACTACTCTTCTCTGGGGATAATAAAAACAAACCACCGATCTGACAGAGGGCCTGAACACCCATCCTGACCGACCCCACAAAAAAAAAAAGTACCCTCCCGCTACTAATTATAATGCTAACTTGCAAAATTTCCCTGCCTTTTAAAACAATGGAAAAATGGTGGTGGGATGATACTTAGAAGAATGGCTTCTTGTCAGTCTCCACCAACAAAAATAGGCAACACCAAGTCAGCTACGCCTCAGCATAGTTATGTCCGTCGCAGCCTTCTTGGGTTTCAGGAGGCACAAGCAAACTTTATCACAATTATGGTGAAACGCTGAACACCTGCAAATAATTTTCAACGTACTGGTTAATTTGAAAACTCTCCAGCATACTTCTTGGAACAAGCCAGGTTTAATTCTCTGAAAGAGATCCGCGGTTTTCACCTGCCATACTAATACCCACTTCTCCTCTCTGGGGATAATAAAAACAAACCAGAGAACTGACACAGGGCCTGACCAACACATCCACACCGACCCCACAGGAAAAAAAAAAAAAAAACACCGTAGCCTCCAGCTACTAATTATAATGCAAACTAGCAAAATTTTCCTGCATTTTTAAACAATGGAAAAATGATGGTGAGATGATACTTAGAAGAATGGATTCTTGTCAGTCTCCACTAACAAAAATAGGCAAAACCTAGTCAGCTACGCCTCAGCATAGTTATGTTCGGGGCAGCCATCTTGGGTTTCAGGAGGCACAAACAAACGTTATCACAATTATGGTGAAACGCTGAACACCTGCAAATAATTTTCAACGTAGTGGTTAATTGAAAAGCTCTGCGGCATACTTCTTGGAACAAGCCAGTTACCTGTTCCCACTCAAAGAGGAGTATATAGAACCATGGTGGATTTCCAGCTGATGAAGTAAAGGATTATTAAAAAAACGGGATGACCATGGGGATCATCGTTAATTCTCTGAAACAGAATCCTCCGTTTTCACCTGCGAAACACATGCCCACTTCTCCTCTCTGGGGATAATAAAAACTAACCAGGGAACTGACAGAGTGCCTGAGCCCCCATCCACATCCACCACACACAAAAAAAAACCGTACCCTCCAGCTACTAATTATAATGCTAACTTGCAAAATTTCCCTGCATTTTAAAACAATGGAAAAATGGTGGTGGGATGATACTTAGAAGAATGGCTTCTTGTCTGTCTCCACTAACAAAAATAGGCAACACCAAGTCAGCTACTCCTCAGCATAGTTATGTCCGTCGCAGACTTCTTGGGTTTCAGGAGGCACATACAAACGTTATCAAAATTATGGTGAAACGCTGAAAACCTCCAAATAATTTTCAACGTACTGGTTAATTTGAAAACACTCCAGCATACTTCTTGGAACAAGCCAGGTACCTGTGCCCACGCATACAGGAGTATATAGAAACATGGTGGAATCCCAGCTTATGAAGCAAAGGATTCTTAAAGGAATGAGATGACCATGCGGATCCTGTTTAATTCTCTGAAACAGAATCCGAACTTTTCACCTGCGAAACACATGCCCACTACTCTTCTCTGGGGATAATAAAAACAAACCACCGATCTGACAGAGGGCCTGAACACCCATCCTGACCGACCCCACAAAAAAAAAAAGTACCCTCCCGCTACTAATTATAATGCTAACTTGCAAAATTTCCCTGCCTTTTAAAACAATGGAAAAATGGTGGTGGGATGATACTTAGAAGAATGGCTTCTTGTCAGTCTCCACTAGCAAAAATAGGCAACACCAAGTCAGCTACGCCTCAGCATAGTTATGTCCGTCGCAGCCTTCTTGGGTTTCAGGAGGCACAAACAAACGTTATCACAATTATTGTGAAACGCTGAACACCTGCAAATAATTTTCAACGTACTGGTTAATTGAAAAACTCTGCGGCATACTTCTTGGAACAAGCCAGTTACCTGTTCCCTGGCAAGGAGGAGTATATAGAACCATGGTGGATTTCCAGCTGATGAAGTAAAGGATTATTAAAGGAACGGGATGACCATGGGGATCATCGTTAATTCTCTGAAACAGAATCCGCCCTTTTCACCTGCCAAACACGTGCCCACTTCTCCTCTCTGGGGATAATAAAAACGAACCAGCGAACTGACACAGGGGCTGACCCCCCCATCCACATCGACCACACAAAAAAATAAAACCGTACCCTCCAGCTACTAATTATAATGCTAACTTGCAAAATTTTCCTGCTTTTTAAAACAATGAAAAAATGGTGGTGGGATGATACTTAGAAGAATGGCTTCTTGTCAGTCTCCACTAACAAAAATAGGCAACACCAAGTCAGCTACTCCTCAGTAGAGTTATGTCCGTCGCAGCCTTCTTGTGTTTCAGGAGGCACAAGCAAACGTTATCACAATTATGGTGAAACGCTGAACACCTGCAAATAATTTTCAACGTACTGGTTAATTGAAAAACTCTGAGGCATACTTCTTGGAACAAGCCAGTTACCTGTTCCCACGCAAAGAGGAGTATATAGAACCATGGTGGATTTCCAGCTGATGAAGTGAAGGATTATTAAAGGAACGGGATGACCATGGGGATCATCGTTAATTCTCTGAAAGAGAATCCGCCCTTTTCACCTGCCAAACACATGCCCACTTCTCCTCTCTGGGGATAATAAAAACTAACCAGCGAACTGACAGAGGGCCTGACCCCCACATCCACATCGACCACACACACACAAAAAAAAACCGTACCCTCCAGCTACTAATTATAATGCTAACTTGCAAAATTTCCCTGCATTTTAAAACAATGGATAATCGTGGTGGGATGATACTTAGAAGAATGGCTTCTTGTCTATCTTCACTAACAAAAATAGACAACACCAAGTCAGCTACTCCTCAGCATAGTTATGTCCGTCGAAGCCTTCTTGGGTTTCAGGAGGCACAAGCAAACTTTATCACAATTATGGTGAAACGCTGAACACCTGCAAATAATTTTCAACGTACTGGTTAATTTGAAAACTCTCCAGCATACTTCTTGGAACAAGCCAGGTTTAATTCTCTGAAAGAGATCCGCAGTTTTCACCTGCCATACTAATACCCACTCCTCCTCTCTGGGGATAATAAAAACAAACCAGAGAACTGACACAGGGCCTGACCAACACATCCACACCGAACCCACAGGAAAAAAAAAAAAAAACACCGTAGCCTCCAGCTACTAATTATAATGCAAACTAGCAAAATTTTCCTGCATTTTTAAACAATGGAAAAATGATGGTGAGATGATACTTAGAAGAATGGATTCTTGTCAGTCTCCACTAACAAAAATAGGCAAAACCAAGTCAGCTACGCCTCAGCATAGTTATGTTCGTGGCAGCCATTTGGGTTTCAGGAGGCACAAACAAACGTTATCACAATTATGGTGAAACGCTGAACACCTGCAAATAATTTTCAACGTAGTGGTTAATTGAAAAGCTCTGCGGCATACTTCTTGGAACAAGCCAGTTACCTGTTCCCACTCAAAGAGGAGTATATAGAACCATGGTGGATTTCCAGCTGATGAAGTAAAGGATTATTAAAAAAACGGGATGACCATGGGGATCATCGTTAATTCTCTGAAACAGAATCCTCCCTTTTCACCTGCCAAACACATGCCCACTTCTCCTCTCTGGGGATAATAAAAACTAACCAGCGAACTGACAGAGTGCCTGAGCCCCCATCCACATCCACCACACACAAAAAAAAACCGTACCCTCCAGCTACTAATTATAATGCTAACTTGCAAAATTTCCCTGCATTTTAAAACAATGGAAAAATGGTGGTGGGATGATACTTAGAAGAATGGCTTCTTGTCTGTCTCCACTAACAAAAATAGGCAACACCAAGTCAGCTACTCCTCAGCATAGTTATGTCCGTCGCAGACTTCTTGGGTTTCAGGAGGCACATACAAACGTTATCAAAATTATGGTGAAACGCTGTAAACCTCCAAATAATTTTCAACGTACTGGTTAATTTGAAAACTCTCCAGCATACTTCTTGGAACAAGCCAGGTACCTGTGCCCACGCATACAGGAGTATATAGAAACATGGTGGAATCCCAGCTTATGAAGCAAAGGATTCTTAAAGGAATGAGATGAAAATGCGGATCCTGTTTAATTCTCTGAAACAGAATCCGAACTTTTCACCTGCCAAACACATGCCCACTACTCTTCTCTGGGGATAATAAAAACAAACCACCGATCTGACAGAGGGCCTGAACACCCATCCTGACCGACCCCACAAAAAAAAAAAGTACCCTCCCGCTACTAATTATAATGCTAACTTGCAAAATTTCCCTGCCTTTTAAAACAATGGAAAAATGGTGGTGGGATGATACTTAGAAGAATGGCTTCTTGTCAGTCTCCACTAACAAAAATAGGCAACACCAAGTCAGCTACTCCTCAGCGTAGTTATGTCCGTCGCAGCCTTCTTGGGTTTCAGGAGGCACAAACAAACGTTATCACAATTATGGTGAAACGCTGAACACCTGCAAATAATTTTCAACGTTGTGGTTAATTGAAAATCTCTACGGCATACTTCTTGGAACAAGCCAGTTACCTGTTCCCACGCAAAGAGGAGTATATAGAACCATAGTGGATATCCAGCTGATGAAGTAAAGGATTATTAAAGGAACGGGATGACCATGGGGATCATCGTTAATTCTCTGAAACAGAATCCGCCCTTTTCACCTGCCAAACACATGCCCACTTCTCCTCTCTGGGGATAATAAAAACTAACCAGCGAACTCACAGAGGGCCTGACCCCCCCCATCGACGTCGACCACACACACACAAAAAAACCGTACCCTCCAGCTACTAATTATAATGCTAACTTACAAAATTTCCCTGTCTTTTAAAACAATGGAAAAATGGTGGTGGGATGATACTTAGAAGAATGGCTTCTTGTCAGTCTCAACTAACAAAAATAGGCAACACCAAGTCAGCTACTCCTCAGCATAGTTATGTCCGTCGCAGCCTTCTTGGGTTTCAGGAGGCACATACAAACGTTATCAAAATTATGGTGAAACGCTGAAAACCTGCAAATAATTTTAAACGTACTGGTTAATTTGAATACTCTCCAGCATACTTCTTGGAACAAGCCAGGTACCTGTGCCCACGCATAGAGGAGTATATAGAAACATGGTGGAATCCCAGCTGATGAAGCAAAGGATTCTTAAAGGAATGAGATGACCATGCGGATCCTGTTTAATTCTCTGAAACAGCATCCGCACTTTTCACCTGCCAAACACATGCCCACTACTCTTCTCTGGGGATAATAAAAACAAACCAGCGATCTGACAGAGGGCCTGAAAACCCATCCTGACCGACCCCAGAAAAAAAAAAAAATTACCCTCCAGCTACAAATTATAATGCCAATTTGCAAAATTTCCCTGCATTTTTAAACAATGGAGAAATGATGGTGGGATGATACTTAGAAGAATGGCTTCTTGTCAGTCTCCACTGACAAAAATAGGCAACACCAAGTCAGCTACGCTTTGGCGTAGTTATGTCCGTCGCAGCCTTCTTGGGTTTCAGGAGGCACAAACAAACGTTATCTCAATTATGGTGAAACGCTGAACACCTGCAAATATTTTCAATGTACTGGTTAATTGAAAATCCCTGCGGCATACTTCTTGGAACAAGCCAGTTACCTGTTCCCACGCAAAGAGGAGTATATAGAACCATGGTGGATTTCCAGCTGATGAAGTAAAGGATTATTAAAGGAATGGGATGAGCATGGGGATCATCGTTAATTCTCTGAAACAGAATCCGCCATTTTCACCTGCCAAACACATGCCCACTTCTCCTCTCTGAGGATAATAAAAACTAACAAGCGAACTGACAGAGGGCCTGACCCCCCCATCCACATCTACCACACACACACAAAAAAAAAAACGTACCCTCCAGCTCCTAATTATAATGCCAACTTTCAAAATTTCCCTGCCTTTTAAAACAATGGAAAAATGGTGGTGGGATGATACTTAGAAGAATGGCTTCTTGTCAGTCTCCACTAACAAAAATAGGCAACACCAAGTCAGCTACTCCTCAGCATAGTTATGTCCGTCGCAGCCTTCTTGGGCTTCAGGAGGCACAAACAAACGTTATCACAATTATGGTGAAACGCTGAACACCTGCAAATAATTTCCAACGTAGTGGTTAATTGAAAAGCTCTGCGGCATACTTCTTGGAACAAGCCAGTTACCTGTTCTGAGGAAAAGAGGAGTATATAGATCCATGGGGGATTTCCAGCTGATGAAATAAAGGATTATTAAAGGAACGGGATGACCATGGGGATCATCGTTAATTCTCTGAAACAGAATCCGCCCTTTTCACCTGCCAAACACATGCCCACTTCTCCTCTCTGGGGATAATAAAAACTAACCAGCGAACTGACAGAGGGCCTGACCCCCCCATCCACATCGACCACACACACAAAAAAACCGTACCCTCCAGCTACTAATTATAATGCTAACTTGCAAAATTTCCCTGCCTTTTAAAACAATGGAAAAATCGTGGTGGGATGATACTTAGAAGAATGGCTTCTTGCCTGTCTCCAATAACAAAAATAGGCAACACCAAGTCAGCTACTCCTCAGCATAGTTATGTCCGTCGCAGCCTCTTCGGTTTCAGGAGGCACATACAAACGTTATCAAAATTATGGTGAAACGCTGAAAATCTGCTAATAATTTTCAACGTACTGCTTAATTGAAAAGCTCTGCAGCATACTTCTTGGAACAAGCCAGTTACCTGTGCCCAAACATAGAGGAGTATATAGAACCATGGTGGATTCCCACCTGATGAAGCAAAAGTTTCCTAAAGGAACGGGATGAGCATGGGGATCCTGTTTCATTCTCTGAAACAGAATCCGAAGTTTTCACCTGCCAAACACATGCCCACTTCTCCTCTCTGGGGATAATAAAAACTAACCAGCGAACTGACAGAGGGCCTGAGCCCCCATCCACATCCACCACACACACAAAAAAACCGTACCCTCCTGCTACTAATTATATTGCTAACTTGCAAAATTTTCCTGCATTTTAAAACAATGGAAAAATGGTGGTGGGATGATACTTACAAGAATGGCTTCTTGTCTGTCTCCACTAACAAAAATAGGCAACACCAAGTCAGCTACTCCTCAGCATAGTTATGTCCGTCGCAGCCTTCTTGGGTTTCAGGAGGCACATACAAACGTTATCAAAATTATGGTGAAACTCTGAACACCTGCAAATAATTTTCAAAGTAGTGGTTAATTGAAAAGCTCTGCGGTATACTTCTTGGAACAAGCCAGTTACCTGTTCCCACGCAAAGAGGAGTATATAGAACCATGGTGGATTTCCAGCTGATGAAGTAAAGTATTCTTAAAGGAATGAGATGACCATACGGATCCTGTTTAATTCTCTGAAACAGAATCCGCACTTTTCACCTGCCAAACACATGCCCACTACTCTTCTCTGGGGATAATGAAAACAAACCAGCGATCGGACAGAGGGCCTGAACGCCCATCCTGACCGACCCCACAAAAAAAAAAGTACCCTCCAGCTACTAATTATAATGCCAATTTGCAAAATTTCCCTGCATTTTTAAACAATGGAGAAATGATGGTGGGATGATACTGAGAAGAATGGCTTCTTGTCAGTCTCCACTGACAAAAATAGGCAACACCATGTCAGCAACGCCTCGGCATAGTTATGTCCGTAGCAGCCATATTTGGTTTCAGTAGGCACATACACACGTTATCACAATTATGGTGAAACGCTGAACACCTGCAAATAATTTTCAACGTAGTGGTTAATTGAAAAGCTCTGCGGCATACTTCTTGGAACAAGCCAGTTACCTGTTCCCACTCAAAGAGGAGTATATAGAACCATGGTGGATTTCCAGCTGATGAAGTAAAGGATTATTAAAAAAACGGGATGACCATGGGGATCATCGTTAATTCTCTGAAACAGAATCCTCCCTTTTCACCTGCCAAACACATGCCCACTTCTCCTCTCTGGGGATAATAAAAACTAACCAGCGAACTGACAGAGTGCCTGAGCCCCCATCCACATCCACCACACACAAAAAAAAACCGTACCCTCCAGCTACTAATTATAATGCTAACTTGCAAAATTTCCCTGCATTTTAAAACAATGGAAAAATGGTGGTGGGATGATACTTAGAAGAATGGCTTCTTGTCTGTCTCCACTAACAAAAATAGGCAACACCAAGTCAGCTACTCCTCAGCATAGTTATGTCCGTCGCAGACTTCTTGGGTTTCAGGAGGCACATACAAACGTTATCAAAATTATGGTGAAACGCTGTAAACCTCCAAATAATTTTCAACGTACTGGTTAATTTGAAAACTCTCCAGCATACTTCTTGGAACAAGCCAGGTACCTGTGCCCACGCATACAGGAGTATATAGAAACATGGTGGAATCCCAGCTTATGAAGCAAAGGATTCTTAAAGGAATGAGATGACCATGCGGATCCTGTTTAATTCTCTGAAACAGAATCCGAACTTTTCACCTGCCAAACACATGCCCACTACTCTTCTCTGGGGATAATAAAAACAAACCACCGATCTGACAGAGGGCCTGAACACCCATCCTGACCGACCCCACAAAAAAAAAAAGTACCCTCCCGCTACTAATTATAATGCTAACTTGCAAAATTTCCCTGCCTTTTAAAACAATGGAAAAATGGTGGTGGGATGATACTTAGAAGAATGGCTTCTTGTCAGTCTCCACTAACAAAAATAGGCAACACCAAGTCAGCTACTCCTCAGCGTAGTTATGTCCGTCGCAGCCTTCTTGGGTTTCAGGAGGCACAAACAAACGTTATCACAATTATGGTGAAACGCTGAACACCTGCAAATAATTTTCAACGTTGTGGTTAATTGAAAATCTCTACGGCATACTTCTTGGAACAAGCCAGTTACCTGTTCCCACGCAAAGAGGAGTATATAGAACCATAGTGGATATCCAGCTGATGAAGTAAAGGATTATTAAAGGAACGGGATGACCATGGGGATCATGGTTAATTCTCTGAAACAGAATCCGCCCTTTTCACCTGCCAAACACATGCCCACTTCTCCTCTCTGGGGATAATAAAAACTAACCAGCGAACTCACAGAGGGCCTGACCCCCCCCATCGACGTCGACCACACACACACAAAAAAACCGTACCCTCCAGCTACTAATTATAATGCTAACTTACAAAATTTCCCTGTCTTTTAAAACAATGGAAAAATGGTGGTGGGATGATACTTAGAAGAATGGCTTCTTGTCAGTCTCAACTAACAAAAATAGGCAACACCAAGTCAGCTACTCCTCAGCATAGTTATGTCCGTCGCAGCCTTCTTGGGTTTCAGGAGGCACATACAAACGTTATCAAAATTATGGTGAAACGCTGAAAACCTGCAAATAATTTTAAACGTACTGGTTAATTTGAATACTCTCCAGCATACTTCTTGGAACAAGCCAGGTACCTGTGCCCACGCATAGAGGAGTATATAGAAACATGGTGGAATCCCAGCTGATGAAGCAAAGGATTCTTAAAGGAATGAGATGACCATGCGGATCCTGTTTAATTCTCTGAAACAGCATCCGCACTTTTCACCTGCCAAACACATGCCCACTACTCTTCTCTGGGGATAATAAAAACAAACCAGCGATCTGACAGAGGGCCTGAAAACCCATCCTGACCGACCCCAGAAAAAAAAAAAAATTACCCTCCAGCTACAAATTATAATGCCAATTTGCAAAATTTCCCTGCATTTTTAAACAATGGAGAAATGATGGTGGGATGATACTTAGAAGAATGGCTTCTTGTCAGTCTCCACTGACAAAAATAGGCAACACCAAGTCAGCTACTCCTCAGCATAGTTATGTCCGTCGCAGCCTTCTTGGGCTTCAGGAGGCACAAACAAACGTTATCACAATTATGGTGAAACGCTGAACACCTGCAAATAATTTCCAACGTAGTGGTTAATTGAAAAGCTCTGCGGCATACTTCTTGGAACAAGCCAGTTACCTGTTCTGAGGAAAAGAGGAGTATATAGATCCATGGGGGATTTCCAGCTGATGAAATAAAGGATTATTAAAGGAACGGGATGACCATGGGGATCATCGTTAATTCTCTGAAACAGAATCCGCCCTTTTCACCTGCCAAACACATGCCCACTTCTCCTCTCTGGGGATAATAAAAACTAACCAGCGAACTGACAGAGGGCCTGACCCCCCCATCCACATCGACCACACACACAAAAAAACCGTACCCTCCAGCTACTAATTATAATGCTAACTTGCAAAATTTCCCTGCCTTTTAAAACAATGGAAAAATCGTGGTGGGATGATACTTAGAAGAATGGCTTCTTGCCTGTCTCCAATAACAAAAATAGGCAACACCAAGTCAGCTACTCCTCAGCATAGTTATGTCCGTCGCAGCCTCTTCGGTTTCAGGAGGCACATACAAACGTTATCAAAATTATGGTGAAACGCTGAAAATCTGCTAATAATTTTCAACGTACTGCTTAATTGAAAAGCTCTGCAGCATACTTCTTGGAACAAGCCAGTTACCTGTGCCCAAACATAGAGGAGTATATAGAACCATGGTGGATTCCCACCTGATGAAGCAAAAGTTTCCTAAAGGAACGGGATGAGCATGGGGATCCTGTTTCATTCTCTGAAACAGAATCCGAAGTTTTCACCTGCCAAACACATGCCCACTTCTCCTCTCTGGGGATAATAAAAACTAACCAGCGAACTGACAGAGGGCCTGAGCCCCCATCCACATCCACCACACACACAAAAAAACCGTACCCTCCTGCTACTAATTATATTGCTAACTTGCAAAATTTTCCTGCATTTTAAAACAATGGAAAAATGGTGGTGGGATGATACTTACAAGAATGGCTTCTTGTCTGTCTCCACTAACAAAAATAGGCAACACCAAGTCAGCTACTCCTCAGCATAGTTATGTCCGTCGCAGCCTTCTTGGGTTTCAGGAGGCACATACAAACGTTATCAAAATTATGGTGAAACTCTGAACACCTGCAAATAATTTTCAAAGTAGTGGTTAATTGAAAAGCTCTGCGGTATACTTCTTGGAACAAGCCAGTTACCTGTTCCCACGCAAAGAGGAGTATATAGAACCATGGTGGATTTCCAGCTGATGAAGTAAAGTATTCTTAAAGGAATGAGATGACCATACGGATCCTGTTTAATTCTCTGAAACAGAATCCGCACTTTTCACCTGCCAAACACATGCCCACTACTCTTCTCTGGGGATAATGAAAACAAACCAGCGATCGGACAGAGGGCCTGAACGCCCATCCTGACCGACCCCACAAAAAAAAAAGTACCCTCCAGCTACTAATTATAATGCCAATTTGCAAAATTTCCCTGCATTTTTAAACAATGGAGAAATGATGGTGGGATGATACTGAGAAGAATGGCTTCTTGTCAGTCTCCACTGACAAAAATAGGCAACACCATGTCAGCAACGCCTTGGCATAGTTATGTCCGTAGCAGCCATATTTGGTTTCAGTAGGCACATACACACGTTATCACAATTATGGTGAAACGCTGAAAACCTGCAAAGGATTTTCAACATACTGGTTAATTGAAAAGCTCTGAGGCATACTTCTTGGAACAAGACAGTTTCCTGTGCCCACGCATAGAGATGTATATAGAACCATGGTGGATTCCCAGCTCATGAAGCAAAGGATTCTTAAAGGAACGGGATTACCATGCCGATCCTGTTTAATTCTCTGAAACAGATCCGCAGTTTTCACCTGCCATACTAATACCCACTTCTCCTCTCTGGGGATAATAAAAACAAACCAGCGAACTGACAGAGGGCCTGACTCCCCCATCCACATCGAACACACAGGAAAAAAAAAAAAAAACACCGTAGCCTCTAGCTACTAATTATAATGCTAACTTGCACAATTTTCCTGCATTTTTAAACAATGGAAAAATGATGGTGAGATGATACTTAGAAGAATCGATTCTTGTGAGTCTCCACTAACAAAAATAGGCAAAACCAAGTCAGCTACGCCTCAGCATAGTTATGTCCGTCGCAGCCTTCTTGGGTTTCAGGAGGCACATACACACGTTATCAAAATTATGGTGAAACGCTGAACACCTGCAAATAATTTTCAACGTACTGGTTAATTTGAAAACTCTCCAGCGTACTTCTTGGAACAGGCCAGGTACCTGTGCCCACGCATAGAGGAGTATATAGAAACAAGGTGGAATCCCAGCTTATGAAGCAAAGGATTCTTAAAGGAATGAGATGACCATGCGGATCCTGTTTAATTCTCTGAAACAGAATCCGCACTTTTCACCTGCCAAACACATGCCCACTACTCTTCTCTGGGGATAATAAAAACAAACCAGCGACCTGAAAGAGGGCCTGAACACCCATCCTGACCGACCACACAAAAAAACAAAGTACCCTCCAGCTACTAATTATAATGCCACTTTGCAAAATTTCCCTGCATTTTTAAACAATGGAGAAATGAAGGTGGGATGATACTTAGAAGAATGGCTTCTTGTCAGTCTCCACTGACAAAAATAGGCAAGACCAGTCAGCTACTCCTCAGCATAGTAATGTCCGTAGCAGCCATACTGGTTTCAGTAGGCACATACACACGTTATCACAATTATGGTGAAACGCTGAAAACCTGCAAAGTATTATCAACATACTGGTTAATTGAAAAGCTCTGAGGCATACTTCTTGGAACAAGCCAGTTTCCTGTGCCCACGCATAGAGAAGTATATAGAACCATGGTGGATTCCCAACTCATGAAGCAAGGGATTCTTAAAGGAATGGGATTACTATGCGGATCCTGTTTAATTCTCTGAAAAAGATCCGCAGTTTTCACCTGCCATATTAATACCCACTTCTCCTCTCTGGGGATAATAAAAACAAACCAGCGAACTGACAGAGGGCCTGACCAACACATCCACACCGACCCCACAGGAAAAAAAAAAAAACCCCGTAGCCTCCAGCTACTAATTATAATGCTAACTTGCAAAATTTTCCTGCATTTTTAAACAATGGAAAAATGATGGTGAGATGATACTTAGAAGAATGGATTCTTGTCAGTCTCCACTAACAAAAATAGGCAACACCACGTCAGCTACTCCTCAGCATAGTTATGTCCGTCGCAGCCTTCTTGGGTTTCAGGAGGCACAAACAAACGTTATCACAATTATGGTGAAACGCTGAACACCTGAAAATAATTTTCAACATAGTGGTTAATTGAGAAGCTCTGCGGCATACTTCATGGAACAAGCCAGTTACCTGTTCCCACGCAAAGAGGAGTATATAGAACCATGGTGGATTTCCAGCTGATGAAGCAAAGGATTATTAAAGGAACGGGATGACCATGGGGATCATCGTTAATTCTCTGAAACAGAATCCGCCCTTTTCACCTGCCAAACACATGCCCACTTCTCCTATCTGGGGTTAATAAAAACTAACCAGCGAACTGACAGAGGGCCTGACCCCCCCATCCACATCGACCTCACACACAAAAAAAACCGTACCCTCCCGCTACTAAATATAATGCTAACTTGCAAAATTTCCCTGCATTTTAAAACAATGGATAAATGGTGGTGGGATGATACTTAGAAGAATGGCTTCTTGTCAGTCTCCACTAACAAAAATAGACAACACCAAGTCAGCTACTCCTCAGCATAGTTATGTCCGTCGCAGCCTTCTTGGGTTTCAGGAGGCAGAAACAAACGTTATCACAATTATGGTGAAACGGTGAACACCTGCAAATAATTTTCAACATAGTGATTAAATGAAAAGCTCTGCGGCATACTTCTTGGAACAAGTCAGGTACCTGTTCCCACGCAAAGAGGAGTATATAGAACCATGGTGGATTTCCTGCTGATGAAGTCAACGATTATTAAAGGAAGGGGTTGACCATGGGGATCATCGTTAATTCTCTGAAAGAGAATCCGCCCTTTTCACCTGCCAAACACATGCCCACTTCTCCTCTCTGGGGATAATAAAAACTAACCAGCGAACTGACAGAGGGCCTGACTACCCCATCCACATCGACCACACACACAAAAAAAAACCGTACCCTCCAGCTACTAATTATAATGCTAACTTGCAAAATTTCCCTGCATTTTAAAACAATGGAAAAATGGTGGTGGGATGATACTTAGAAGAATGGCTTCCTGTCAGTCTCCACTAACAAAAATAGGCAACACCAAGTCAGCTACTCCTCAGCATAGTTATGTCCGTCGCAGCCTTCTTGGGTTTCAGGAGGCACAAACAAACGTTATCACAATTATGGTGAAACGCTGAACACCTGCAAATAATTTTCAACGTAGTGGTTAATTGAAAAGGTCTACGGCATACTTCTTGGAACAAGCCAATTACCTGTTCCCACGCAAAGAGGAGTATATAGAACCATGGTGGATTTCCAGCTGATGAAGTAAAGGATTATTAAAGGAACAGGATGACCATGGGGATCATCGTTAATTCTCTGAAAGAGAATCCGCCCTTTTCACCTGCCAAACACATGCCCACTTCTCCTCTCTGGGGATAATAAAAACTAACCAGCGAACTGACAAAGGGTCTGACCAACACATCCACACCGACCCCAGAGGAAAAAAAAAAAAAAAAAACACCGTAGCCTCCAGCTACTAATTATAATGCTAACTTGCAAAATTTCCCTGCATTTTAAACAATGGAAAAATGGTGGTGGGATGATACTTAGAAGAATGGCTTCTTGTCTGTCTCCACTAACAAAAATAGGCAACACCAAGTCAGCTACTCCTCAGCATAGTTATATCCGTCGCAGCCTTATTGGGTTTCAGGAGGCACATACAAACGTTATCAAAATTATGGTGAAACACTGAAAACCTGCAAATAATTTTCAACGTACTGATTAATTTGAAAACTCTCCAGCATACTTCTTGGAACAAGCCAGGTACCTGTGCCCACGCATAGAGCAGTATATAGAATCATGGTGGAATCCCAGCTGATGAAGCAAAGGATTCTTAAAGGAATGAGATGACCATGCGGATCCTGTTTAATTCTCTGAAACAGAATCCGCACTTTTCACCTGCCAAACACATGCCCACTACTCTTCTCTGGGGATAATAAAAACAAACTAGCGATCTGACAGAGGGCCTGAACACCCATCCTGACCGACCCAACAAAAAAAAAAAAAGTACCCTCCAGCTACTAATTATAATGCCAATTTGCAAAATTTCCCTGCATTTTTAAACAATGGAGAAATGATGGTGGGATGATACTTAGAAGAATGGCTTCTTGTCAGTCTCCACTGACAAAAATAGGCAACACCAAGTCAGCTATGCCTCAGCATAGTTATGTCCGTAGCAGCCATATTTGGTTTCAGTAGGCACATACACACGTTATCACAATTATGGTGAAACGCTGAAAACCTGCAAAGGATTTTCAACATACTGGTTAATTGAAAAACTCTGAGGCATACTTCTTGGAACAAGCCAGTTTCCTGTGCCCACGCATAGAGAAGTATATAGAACCATGGTGGATTCCCAGCTCATGAAGCAAAGGATTCTTAAAGGAACGGGATTACCATGCGGATCCTGTTTAATTCTCTGAAACAGATCCGCAGTTTTCACCTGCCATACTAATACCCACTTCTCCTCTCTGGGGATAATAAAAACAAACCAGCGAACTGACAGAGGGCCTGACCAACACATCCACACCGACCCCACAGGAAAAAAAAAAAAAACACTGTAGCCTCCAGCTACTACTTATAATGCTAACTAGTAAAATTATCCTGCATTTTTAAACAATGGAAAAATGATGGTGAGATGATACTTAGAAGAATGGATTCTTGTCAGTCTCCACTAATAAAAATAGGCAAAACCAAGTCAGCTACGCCTCAGCATAGTTATGTTCGTGTGAGCCATCTTGGGTTTCAGGAGGCACAAACAAACGTTATCACAATTATGGTGAAACGCTGAACACCTGCAAATAATTTTCAACGTACTGGTTAATTGAAAAGCTCTGCGGCATACTTCTTGGAACAAGCCAGTTACCTGTTCCCACGCAAAGAGGAGAATATAGAACCATGGTGGATTTCCAGCTGATGAAGTAAAGGATTATTAAAGGAACGGGATGAGCATGGGGATCATCGTTAATTCTCTGAAACAGAATCCTCCCTTTTCACCTGCCAAACACATGCCTACTTCTCCTCTCTGGGGATAATAAAAACTAACCAGCGAACTGACAGAGGGCCTCACCCCCCCATCCACATCGACCACACACACAAAAAAACCGTACCCTCCAGCTACTAATTATAATGCTAACTTGCAAAATTTCCCTGCATTTTAAAACAATGGAAAAATGGTGGTGGGATGATACTTAGAAGAATGGCTTCTTGTCAGTCTCCACTAACAAAAATAGGCAACACCAAGTCAGCTACTCCTCAGCATAGTTATGTCCGTCGCAGCCTTCTTGGGTTTCAGGAGGCAGAAACAAACGTTATCACAATTATGGTGAAACGGTGAACACCTGCAAATAATTTTCAACATAGTGATTAAATGAAAAGCTCTGCGGCATACTTCTTGGAACAAGTCAGGTACCTGTTCCCACGCAAAGAGGAGTATATAGAACCATGGTGGATTTCCTGCTGATGAAGTCAACGATTTTTAAAGGAAGGGGTTGACCATGGGGATCATCGTTAATTCTCTGAAAGAGAATACGCCCTTTTCACCTGCCAAACACATGCACACTTCTCCTCTCTGGGGATAATAAAAACTAACCAGCGAACTGACAGAGGGCCTGACCACCCCATCCACATCGACCACACACACAAAAAAAAACTGTACCCTCCAGCTACTAATTATAATGCTAACTTGCAAAATTTCCCTGCATTTTAAAACAATGGAAAAATGGTGGTGGGATGATACTTAGAAGAATGGCTTCCTGTCAGTCTCCACTAACAAAAATAGGCAACACCAAGTCAGCTACTCCTCAGCATAGTTATGTCCGTCGCAGCCTTCTTGGGTTTCAGGAGGCACAAACAAACGTTATCACAATTATGGTGAAACGCTGAACACCTGCAAATAATTTTCAACGTAGTGGTTAATTGAAAAGGTCTACGGCATACTTCTTGGAACAAGCCAATTACCTGTTCCCACGCAAAGAGGAGTATATAGAACCATGGTGGATTTCCAGCTGATGAAGTAAAGGATTATTAAAGGAACGGGATGACCATGGGGATCATCGTTAATTCTCTGAAAGAGAATCCGCCCTTTTCACCTGCCAAACACATGCCCACTTCTCCTCTCTGGGGATAATAAAAACTAACCAGCGAACTGACAAAGGGTCTGACCAACACATCCACACCGACCCCAGAGGAAAAAAAAAAAAAAAAAAACACCGTAGCCTCCAGCTACTAATTATAATGCTAACTTGCAAAATTTCCCTGCATTTTAAAACAATGGAAAAATGGTGGTGGGATGATACTTAGAAGAATGGCTTCTTGTCTGTCTCCACTAACAAAAATAGGCAACACCAAGTCAGCTACTCCTCAGCATAGTTATATCCGTCGCAGCCTTATTGGGTTTCAGGAGGCACATACAAACGTTATCAAAATTATGGTGAAACACTGAAAACCTGCAAATAATTTTCAACGTACTGGTTAATTTGAAAACTCTCCAGCATACTTCTTGGAACAAGCCAGGTACCTGTGCCCACGCATAGAGCAGTATATAGAATCATGGTGGAATCCCAGCTGATGAAGCCAAGGATTCTTAAAGGAATGAGATGACCATGCGGATCCTGTTTAATTCTCTGAAACAGAATCCGCACTTTTCACCTGCCAAACACATGCCCACTACTCTTCTCTGGGGATAATAAAAACAAACTAGCGATCTGACAGAGGGCCTGAACACCCATCCTGACCGACCCCACAAAAAAAAAAAGTACCCTCCAGCTACTAATTATAATGCCAATTTGCAAAATTTCCCTGCATTTTTAAACAATGGAGAAATGATGGTGGGATGATACTTAGAAGAATGGCTTCTTGTCAGTCTCCACTGACAAAAATAGGCAACACCAAGTCAGCTACGCCTCAGCATAGTTATGTCCGTAGCAGCCATATTTGGTTTCAGTAGGCACATACACACGTTATCACAATTATGGTGAAACGCTGAAAACCTGCAAAGGATTTTCAACATACTGGTTAATTGAAAAACTCTGAGGCATACTTCTTGGAACAAGCCAGTTTCCTGTGCCCATGCATAGAGAAGTATATAGAACCATGGTGGATTCCCAGCTCATGAAGCAAAGGATTCTTAAAGGAACGGGATTACCATGCGGATCCTGTTTAATTCTCTGAAACAGATCCGCAGTTTTCGCCTGCCATACTAATACCCACTTCTCCTCTCTGGGGATAATAAAAACAAACCAGCGAACTGACAGAGGGCCTGACCAACACATCCACACCGACCCCACAGGAAAAAAAAAAAAAAAACACCGTAGCCTCCAGCTACTACTTATAATGCTAACTAGTAAAATTATCCTGCATTTTTAAACAATGGAAAAATGATGGTGAGATGATACTTAGAAGAATGGATTCTTGTCAGTCTCCACTAATAAAAATAGGCAAAACCAAGTCAGCTACGCCTCAGCATAGTTATGTTCGTGTCAGCCATCTTGGGTTTCAGGAGGCACAAACAAACGTTATCACAATTATGGTGAAACGCTGAACACCTGCAAATAATTTTCAACGTACTGGTTAGCTGAAAAGCTCTGCGGCATACTTCTTGGAACAAGCCAGTTACCTGTTCCCACGCAAAGAGGAGTATATAGAACCATGGTGGATTTCCAGCTGATGAAGTAAAGGATTATTAAAGGAACGGGATGACCATGGGGATCATCGTTAATTCTCTGAAACAGAATCCGCCCTTTTCACCTGCCAAACACATGCCTACTTCTCCTCTCTGGGGATAATAAAAACTAACCAGCGAACTGACAGAGGGCCTCACCCCCCCATCCACATCGACCACACACACAAAAAAACCGTACCCTCCAGCTACTAATTATAATGCTAACTTGCAAAATTTCCCTGCATTTTAAAACAATGGAAAAATGGTGGTGGGATGATACTTAGAAGAATGGCTTCTTGTCAGTCTCCACTAACAAAAATAGGCAACACCAAGTCAGCTACTCCTCAGCATAGTTATGTCCGTCGCAGCCTTCTTGGGTTTCAGGAGGCACAAACAAACGTTATCACAAATATGGTGAAACGCTGAACACCTGCAAATAATTTTCAACGTAGTGGTTAATTGAAAAGCTCTGTGGCATACTTCTTGGAACAAGCCAGTTACCTGTTCCCACGCAAAGAGGAGTATATAGAACCATGGTGGATTTCCAGCTGATGAAGTAAAGGATTATTAAAGGAACGGGATGAGCATGGGGATCATCGTTAATTCTCTGAAACAGAATCCGCCCTTTTCACCTGCCAAACACATGCCCGCTTCTCCTCTCTGGGGATAATAAAAACTAACCAGCGAACTGACAGAGGGCCTGACCCCCCCATCCACATAGACCACACACAAAAAAAAACCGTACCCTCCAGCTACTAATTATAATGCCAATTTGCAAAATTTCCCTGCATTTTTAAACAATGGAGAAATGATGGTGGGATGATACTTAGAAGAATGGCTTCTTGTCAGTCTCCACTGACAAAAATAGGCAACACCAAGTCAGCTACGCCTCAGCATAGTTATGTCCGTAGCAGCCATATTTGGTTTCAGTAGGCACATACACACGTTATCAAAATTATGGTGAAACGCTGAAAACCTGCAAAGGATTTTCAACATACTGGTTAATTGAAAAGCTCTGAGGCATACTTCTTGGAACAAGCCAGTTTCCTGTGCCCACGCATAGAGAAGTATATAGAACCTTGGTGGATTCCCAGCTCATGAAGCAAAGGATTCTTAAAGGAACAGGATTACCATGCGGATCCTGTTTAATTCTCTGAAACAGATCCGCAGTTTTCACCTGCCATACTAATACCCACTTCTCCTCTCTGGGGATAATAAAAACAAACCAGCGAACTGACAGAGGGCCTGACCAACACATCCACACCGACCCCACAGGAAAAAAAAAAAAACACCGTAGCCTCCAGCTACTAATTATAATGCTAACTTGCAAAATTTTCCTGCATTTTTAAACAAAGGAAAAATTATGATGAGATGATACTTAGAAGAATGGATTCTTGTCAGTCTCCACTAACAAAAATAGGCAAAACCAAATCATCTACGCCTCAGCATCGTTATGTTCGTGGCATCCATCTTGGGTTTCAGGAGGCACAAACAAACGTTATCACAATTATGGTGAAACGCTGAACACCTGCAAATAATTTTCAACGTACTGGTTAATTGAAAAGCTCTGCGGCATACTTCTTGGAACAAGCCACATACCTGTTCCCACGCAAAGAGGAGTATATAGAACCATGGAGGATTTCCAGCTGATGAAGTAAAGGATTATTAAAGGAACGGGATGACCATGGGGATCATCGTTAATTCTCTGAAACAGAATCCGCCCTTTTCTCCTGCCAAACACATGTCCATTTCCCCTCTCTGGTTATAATAAAAACTAACCAGCGAACTGACAGAGGGCCTGACCCCCCCATCCACATCGACCACACACAAAAAAAACCATACCCTCCAGCTACTTATTATAATGCTAACTTGCAAAATTTCCCTGCATTTTAAAAAAGGCAAATATGGTGGTGGGATGATACTTAGAAGAATGGCTTCTTGTCTGTCTCCACTAACAAAAATAGGCAACACCAAGTCAGCTACTCCTCAGCATAGTTATGTCCGTCGCAGCCTTCTTGGGTTTCCGGAGGCACATACAAACGTTATCACAATTATGGTGAAACGCTGAAAACCTGCAAATAATTTTCAACGTACTGGTTAATTTGAAAACTCTCCAGCATTCTTCTTGGAACAAGCCAGGTACCTGTGCCCACGCATAGAGGAGTATATAGAAACATGGTGGAATCCCAGCTGATGAAGCAAAGGATTCTTAAAGGAATGAGATGACCATGCGGATCCTGTTTAATTCTCTGAAACAGAATCCGCACTTTTCACCTGCCAAACACATGCCCACTACTCTTCTCTGGGGATAATAAAAACAAACCACCGATCTGACAGAGGGCCTGAACACCCATCCTGACCGACCCCACAAAAAAAAAAGTACCCTGCAGCTACTAATTATAATGCCAATTTGCAAATTTCCCTGCATTTTTAAACAATGGAGAAATGATGGTGGGATGATACTTAGAAGAATGGCTTCTTGTCAGTCTCCACTGACAAAAATAGGCAACACCAAGTCAGCTACGCCTCAGCATAGTTATGTCCGTAGCAGCCATATTTGGTTTCAGTAGGCACATACACACGTTATCACAATTATGGTGAAACGCTGAAAACCTGCAAAGGATTTTCAACATACTGGTTAATTGAAAAGCTCTGAGGCATACTTCTTGGAACAAGCCAGTTTCCTGTGCCCACGCATACAGAAGTATATAGAACCACGGTGGATTCCCAGCTCATGAAGCAAAGGATTCTTAAAGGAACGGGATTACCATGCGGATCGTGTTTAATTCTCTGAAACAGATCCGCAGTTTTCACCTGCCATACTAATACCCACTTCTCCCCTCTGGGGATAATAAAAACAAACCAGTGAATTGACAGATGGCCTGACCAACCCATCCACACTGACCCCACAAAAAAAAAAAAAGTGCCCTCCAGCTACTAATTATAATGCTAACTCGCAAAATTTCCCTGCATTTTTAAACAATGGAAAAATGATGGTGGGATGACACTTAGAAGAATGGCTTCTTGTGAGTCTCCACTAACAAAAATAGGCAACACGAAGTCAGCTACACCTCAGCATACTTATGTCCTTGGCAGTCACATTGGGTTTCAGGAGACACATACACACGTTATCACAATTATGGTGAAACGCTGAAAACCTGCAAAGGATTTTCAACATACTGGTTAATTGAAAAGCTCTGAGGCATACTTCTTGGAACAAGCCAGTTTCCTGTGCCCACGCATAGAGAAGTATATAGAACCATGGTGGATTCCCAGCTCATTAAACAAAGGATTCTTAAAGGAACGGGATTACAACGCGGATCCAGTTTAATTCCCTGAAACAGATCCGCAGTTTTCACCTGCCATACTAATACCCACTTCTCCTCTCTGGGGATAATAAAAACAAACCAGCGAACTGACAGAGGGCCTGAACAACACATCCACACCGACCCCACAGGAAAAGAAAAAACAAAACACCGTAGCCTCCAGCTACTAATTATAATGCTAACTTGCAAAATTATCCTGCATTTTTAAACAATGGAAAAATGATGGTGAGAGGATACTTAGAAGAATCGATTCTTGTCAGTCTCCACTAACAAAAATAGGCAAAACCAAGTAAGATACGCCTCAGCATAGTTATGTTCGTGGCAGCCATCCTGGGTTTCAGGAGGCACAAACAAACGTTATCACAATTATGGTGAAACGCTGAACACCTGCAAATAATTTTCAACGTACTGGTTAATTGAAAAGCTCTGCGGCATACTTCTTGGAACAAGCCAGTTACCTGTTCCCACGCAAAGAGGAGTATACAGAACCATGGTGGATTTCCAGCTGATGAAATAAAGGATTATTAAAGGAACGGGATGACCATGGGGATCATCGTTAATTCTCTGAAACAGAATCCGCCCTTTTCACCTGCCAAACACATGCCCACTTCTCCTCTCTGGGGATAATAAAAACTAACCAGCGAACTGACAGAGCGCCTGACCCCCCCATCCATATCGACCACACACACAAAAAAAAGCGTACTCTCCAGCTACTAATTATAATGCTAACTTGCAAAATTTCCCTGCATTTTAAAACAATGGAAAAATGGTGGTGGGATGATACTTAGAAGAATGGCTTCTTGTCTGTATCCACTAAAAAAATAGGCAACACCAAGTCAGCTACTCCTCTGCATAGTTATGTCCGTCGCAGCCTTCTTGGGTTTCAGGAGGCACAAACAAACGTTATCACAATTATGGTGAAACGCTGAACACCTGCAAATAATTTTCAACGTAGTGGTTAATTGAAAAGCTCTGCGGCATACTTCTTGGAACAATCCAGTTACCTGTTCCCACGCAAAGAGGAGTATACAGAACCATGGTGGATTTCCAGCTGATGAAGTAAAGGATTATTAAAGGAACGGGATGACCATGGGGATCATCGTTAATTCTCTGAAACAGAATCCGCCCTTTTCACCTGCCAAACACATGCCCACTTCTCCTCTCTGGATATCATAAAAACTAACCAGCGAACTGACAGAGGGCCTGACCCCCCCATACACATCGACCACACACAAAAAAAAAACCGTACCCTCCAGCTATTAATTATAATGCTAACTTGCAAAATTTCCCTGCATTTTAAAACAATGGAAAAATGGTGGTGGGATGATAGATAGAAGAATGGCTTCTTGTCTGTCTCCACTAACAAAAATAGGCAACACCAAGTCAGCTACTCCTCAGCATAGTTATGTCCGTCGCAGCCTTCTTGGGTTTCAGGAGGCACATACAAACGTTATCAAAATTATGGTGAAACGCTGAAAACCTGCAAATAATATTCAACGTACTGGTTAATTTGAATACCCTCCAGCATACTTCTTCGAACATGCCAGGTACCTGTGCCCACGCATAGAGGAGTATATAGAAACATGGTGGAATCCCAGCTGATGAAGCAAAGGATTCTTAAAGGAATGAGATGACCATGCGGATCCTGTTTAATTCTCTGAAACAGAATCCGCACTTTTCACCTGCCAAACACATGCCCACTACTCTTCTCTGGGGATAATAAAAACAAACCACCGATCTGACAGAGGGCCTGAACACCCATCCTGACCGACCCGAAAAAAAGAAAGTACCCTCCAGCTCCTAATTATACTGCCAATTTGCAAAATTTCCCTGCATTTTTAAACAATGGAGAAATGATGGTGGGATGATACTTAGAAGAATGGTTTCTTGTCAGTCTCCACTGACAAAAATAGGCAACACCAAGTCAGCTACGCCTCAGCATAGTTATGTCCGTAGCAGCCATATTTGGTTTCAGTAGGCACATACACACGTTATCACAATTATGGTGAAACGCTGAAAACCTGCAAAGGATTTTCAACATACTGGTTAATTCAAAAGCTCTGAGGCATACTTCTTGGAACAAGCCAGTTTCCTGTGCCCACGCATAGAGAAGTATATAGAACCATGGTGGATTCCCAGCTCATGAAGCAAAGGATTCTTAAAGGAACAGGATTACCATGCGGATCCATTTTAATTCTCTGAAACAGATCTGCAGTTTTCACCTGCCATTCTAATACCCACTTCTCCTCTCTGGGGATAATAAAAACAAACCAGCGAACTGACAGAGGGCCTGACCAACACATCCACACCGACCCCACAGGAAAAAAAAAAAAAAAAAACACCGTAGCCTCCTGCTACTAATTATAATGCTAACTTGAAAAATTATCCTGCATTTTTAAACAATGGAAAAATGATGGTGAGATGATACTTAGAAGAATGTATTCTTGTCAGTCTCCACTAACAAAAATAGGCAAAACCAAGTCAGCTACGCCTCAGCATAGTTATGTTCGTGGCAGCCATCTTGGGTTTCAGGAGGCACAAACAAACGTTATCACAATTATGGTGAAACGCTGAACACCTTCAAATAATTTTCAACGTACTGGTTAATTGAAAATATCTGCGGCATACAACTTGGAACAAGCCAGTTACCTGTTCCCACGCAAAGAGGAGTATATAGAACCATGGTGGATTTCCAGCTGATGAAGTAAAGGATTATTAAAGGAACGGGATGACCATGGGGATCATCGTTAATTCTCTGAAACAGAATCCTCCCTTTTCACCTGCCAAACACATGCCCACTTCTCCTCTCTGGGGATAATAAAAACTAACCAGCGAACTGACAGAGGGCCTGACCAACACATGCACACCGACCCCAGAGGAAAAAAAAAAAAAAAAAACACCGTAGCCTCCAGCTACTAATTATAATGCTAACTTGCAAAATTTCCCTGCATTTTAAAACAATGGAAAAATGGTGGTGGGATGATACTTAGAAGAATGGCTTCTTGTCAGTCTCCACTGACAAAAATAGGCAACACCAAGTCAGCTACTCCTCAGCTTAGTTATGTCCGTCGCAGCCTTCTTGGGTTTCAGGAGGCACAAACAAACGTTATCACAATTATGGTGAAACGCTGAGCACCTGCAAATAATTTTCATCGTAGTGGTTAATTGAAAAGCTCTGCGGCATACTTCTTGGAACAAGCCACTTACCTTTTCCCACGCAAAGACGAGTATATAGAACCATGGTGGATTTCCAGCTGATGAAGTAAAGGATTATTAAAGGAACGGGATGACCTTGGGATCATCGTTAATTCTCTGAAACAGAATCCGCCCTTTTCACCTGCCAAACACATGCCCACTTCTCCTCTCTGGGGATAATAAAAACTAACAAGCGAACTGACAGAGGGCCTGACCCCCCCATCCACATCGACCACACACAAAAAAAAACCGTACACTCCAGCTACTAATTATAATGCTAACTTGCAAAATTTCCCTGCATTTTAAAACAATGGAAAAATGGTGGTGGGATGATACTTAGAAGAATGGCTTCTTGTCAGTCTCCACTAACAAAAATAGGCAACACCAAGTCAGCTACTCCTCAGCATAGTTATGTCCATCGCAGCCTTCTTGGGTTTCAGGAGGCACAAACAAACGGTATCACAATTATGGTGAAACGCTGAACACCTGCAAATAATTTTCAACGTAGTGGTTAATTGAAAAGCTCTGCGGCATACTTCTTCGAACAAGCCAGTTACCTGTTCCCACGCAAAGAGGAGTATATAGAACCATGGTGGATTTCCAGCTGATGAAGTAAAGGATTATTAAAGGAACGGGATGACCATGGGGATCATCGTTAATTCTCTGAAACAGAATCCGCCCTTTTCACCTGCCAAACACATGCCCACTTCTCCTCTCTCGGGACAATAAAAACTAACCAGCGAACTGACAGAGGGCCTGACCCCCCCATCCACATCGACCACACACAAAAAAAAACCGTACCCTCCAGCTACTAATTATAATGCTAACTTGCAAAATTTCCCTGCATTTTAAAACAATGGAAAAATGGTGGTGGGATGATACTTAGAAGAATGGCTTCTTGTCTGTCTCCACTAACAAAAATAGGCAACACCAAGTCAGCTACTCCTCAGCATAGTTATGTCCGTCGCAGCCTTCTTGGGTTTCAGGAGGCATATACAAACGTTATCAAAATTATGGTGAAACGCTGAAAACCTGCAAATAATTTTCAACGTACTGGTTAATTTGAAAACTTTCCAGCATACTTCTTGGAACAAGCCAGGTACCTGTGCCCACGCATAGAGGAGTATATAGAAACATGGTGGAATCCCAGCTGATGAAGCAAAGGATTCTTAAAGGAATGAGATGACCATGCGGATCCTGTTTAATTCTCTGAAACATAATCCGCACTTTTCACCTGCCAAACACATGCCCACTACTCTTCTCTGGGGATAATAAAAACAAACCAGCGATCTGACAGAGAGCCTGAACACCCATCCTGACCGACCCCACAAAAAAAAAAGTACCCTCCAGCTACTAATTATAATGCCAATTTGCAAAATTTCCCTGCATTTTTAAACAATGGAGAAATGATGGTGGGATGATACTTAGAAGAATGGCTTCTTGTCAGTCTCCACTGACAAAAATAGGCAACACCAAGTCAGCTACGCCTCAGCATAGTTATGTCCGTAGCAGCCATATTTGGTTTCAGGAGACACATACACACGTTATCACAATTAGGGTGAAACTCTGAAAACCTGCAAAGGATTTTCAACATACTGGTTAATTGAAAAGCTCTGAGGCATACTTCTTGGAACAAGCCAGTTTCCTGTGCCCACGCATAGAGAAGTATTTAGAATCATGGTGGATTCCCAGCTCATGAAGCAAAGGATTCTTAAAGGAACGGGATTACCATGCGGATCCTGTTTAGTTCTCTGAAACAGATCTGCAGTTTTCACCTGCCATACTAATACCCACTTCTCCTCTCTGGGGATAATAAAAACAAACCAGCGAACTGACAGAGGGCCTAACCAACACATCCACACCGACCCCACAAGAAAAAACAAAAAAACACCGTAGCCTCCAGCTACTAATTATAATGCTAACTTGCAAAATTTTCCTGCATTTTTAAACAATGGAAAAATGATGGTGAGATGATACTTAGAAGAATGGATTCTTGTCAGTCTCCACTAACAAAAATAGGCAAAACCAAGTCAGCTACGCCTCAGCATCGTTATGCTCGTGGCAGCCTTCTTGGGTTTCAGGAGGCACAAACAAACGTTATCACAATTATGGTGAAACGCTGAACACCTGCAAATAATTTTCAACGTACTGGTTAATTGAAAAGCTCTGCGGCATACTTTTGGAACAAGCCAGTTACCTGTTCCCACGCAAAGAGGAGTATATAGAACCATGGTGGAATTCCAGCTGATGAAGTAAAGTATTATTAAAGGAACGGGATGACCATGGGGATCATCGTTAATTCTCTGAAACAGAATCCGCCCTTTTCACCTGCCAAACACATGCCCACTTCTCCTCTCTGGTTATAATAAAAACTAACCAGCGAACTGACAGAGGGCCTGACCAACACATCCACATCGACCACACACACACAAAAAAACCGTACCCTCCAGCTACTAATTATAATGCTAACTTGCAAAATTTCCCTGCATTTTAAAACAATGGAAAAATGGTGGTGGGATGGTACTTAGAAGAATGGCTTCTTGTCAGTCTCCACTAACAAAAATAGGCAACACCAAGTCAGCTACTCCCCAGCATAGTTATGTCCGTCGCAGCCTTCTTGGGTTTCAGGAGGCACAAACAAACGTTATCACAATTACGGTGTAACGCTGAACACCTGCAAATAATTTTCAACGTACTGGTTAATTGAAAAGCTCTGCGGCATACTTCTTGGAACAAGCCACTTACCTGTTCCCACGCAAAGAGGAGTATATAGAACCATGGTGGATTTCCAGCTGATGAAGTAAAGGATTATTAAAGGAACGGGATGACCATGCGGATCATCTTTAATTCTCTGAAACAGAATCCGCCCTTTTCACCTGCCAAACACATGCCCACTTCTCCTCTCTGGGGATAATAAAAATTAACCAGCGAACTGACAGAGGGCCTGACCCCCCCATCCACATCGATCACACACAAAAAAAAAAAAAAAACGTACTCTCCAGCTACTAATTATAATGCTAACTTGCAAAATTTCCCTGCATTTTAAAACAATGCAAAAATGGTGGTGGGATCATACTTAGAAGAATGGCTTCTTGTGTGTCTCCACTAACAAAAATAGGCAACACCAAGTCAGCTACTCCTCAGCATAGTTATGTCCGTCGCAGCCTTCTTGGGTTTCAGGAGGCACAAACAAACGTTATCACAATTATGGTGAAACGCTGAACACCTGCAAATAATTTTCAACGTAGTGGTTAATTGAAAAGGTCTGCGGCATACTTCTTGGATCAAGCCAGTTACCTGTTCCCACGCAAAGAGGAGTATATAGAACCATGGTGGATTTCCAGCTGATGAAGTAAAGGATTATTAAAGGAACGGGATGACCATGGGGATCATCGTTAATTCTCTGAAACAGAATCCGCCCTTTTCACCTGCCAAACACATGCCCACTTCTCCTCTCCGGTTATAATAAAAACTAACCAGCGAACTGACAGAGGGCCTGACCAACACATCCACATCGAGCACACACACACAAAAAAAACCATACCCTCCAGCTACAAATTATAATGCTAACTTGCAAAATTTCCCTGCATTTTTAAACAATGGAAAAATGGTGGTGGGATGATACTTAGAAGAATGGATTCTTGTCAGTCTCCACTAACAAAAATAGGCAACACCAAGTCAGCTACTCCTCAGCATAGTTATGTCCGTCGCAGCCTTCTTGGGTTTCAGGAGGCACAAACAAACGTTATCACAATTATGGTGAAACCCTGAACACCTGCAAATAATTTTTAACGTAGTGGTTAATTGAAAAGCTCTGCGGCATACTTCTAGGAACAGGCCAGTTACCTGTTCCCACGCAAAGAGGAGTATATAGAACCATGGTGGATTTCCAGCTGATGAAGTAAAGGATTATTAAAGGAACGGGATGAGCATGGGGATCATCGTTAATTCTCTGAAACAGAATCCGCCCTTTTCACCTGCCAAACACATGCCCACTTCTCCTCTCTGGGGATAATAAAAACTAACCAGCGAACTGACACAGGGCCTGACTCCCCCCATCCACATAGACCAAACACAAAAAAAAACCGTACCCTCCAGCTACGAATTATAATGCTAACTTGCAAAATTTCCCTGCATTTTAAAACAATGCAGAAAAGGTGGTGGGATCATACTTAGAAGAATGGCTTCTTGTCTGTCTCCACTAACAAAAATAGGCAACACCAAGTCAGCTACTCCTCAGCATAGTTATGTCCGTCGCAGCCTTCTTGGGTTTCAGGAGGCACATACAAACGTTATCAAAATTATGGTGAAACGCTGAAAACCTGTAAATAATTTTCAACGTAGTGGTTAATTGAAAAGCTCTGCGACATACTTCTTGGAACAAGCCAGGTACCTGTGCCCACGCATAGAGGAGTATATAGAAACATGGTGGAATCCCAGCTGATGAAGCAAAGGATTCTTAAAGGAATGAGATGACCATGCCGATCCTGTTTAATTCTCTGAAACAGAATCCGCACTTTTCACCTGCCAAACACATGCCCACTTGTTCTCTCTGGGGATAATAAAAGAAAACCAGCGAACTCACAGAGGGCCTGAAACGCCCATCCACTCCTACCCCACAAAAAAAGAAAAAAAAATACGTACCCTACATCTAATTATAATACTAACTTGCAAAATTTCCCTCCATTTTTACGCAATGGAAAAATGATGGTGGGATGATACTTAGAAGAATGTCTTCTTGTCAGTCTCCACTAACAAAAATAGGCATCAACAAGTCAGCTATGCCTCAGCATATTTATATCCGTGGCAGCCATCTTGGGTTTAAGGAGGCACATTCAGACGTTATCACAATTAAGGTTAAACATGCTAAAAACCTGACAATTCTAAAAGTACTGGTTAATTCAAAAGCTCTGTCGCATACTTCTTGGAACAAGCCAGTTACCTGTGCCCTTGCAAAGAGAGGTCTAGAGAACCATGGTGTATTCCCAGGTGATGAATCAAAGGATTCTTAAAGGAACAGGCTCAAAAATGCAGATCCTGTTTCAGTCTAAGTGTGAAACAGGATCCGCACATTTTGCCTGCAACACACATTCGCCCTTCTCATCTCTAGGGATAACAAAAACAGCCCATCGGATTTACAGATGCCCTGCCCCCGGCCCCCACCACCCCACACAAAATAGTCTGCTCCAGCGACTCGTCCTTATGCTATCTGGTGAAAGATCATAAGCCTTTTAAAAAACTGGAGATAGGATGGTAGAATTATACCTAAAAGACTGGCTTATTGCCAGATTCCCATACCAAGTATTGGCAACAGCAAGTGATGTAGGCCTCAGCATAGGTTTGTCCATGGCAGCCATCTTGGGTTTAAGGAGACACAGATGAACCTTATAACAATTATAATAAAAGGTGCTGCGAAAGCTGTTAAATAATTCTCATGGTAGTGGTTATTTCAAAAGCTCTGCGGCATACTTCTTTGAACTAGCCAGTTAACTGGGCCCACGCATAGTGCGGTGTAGAGAACTATGGTGGATTCCCAGCTGATGAAGCAAAGGATTCTTAAAGGAACAGGATGAACATGCGGATCCTGTTTCATACTCTGAAACAGGATCTGCACTTTTCACCTGCCAAACACATGCCCACTTCTCCTCTCTGGGGATAATAAAAAGAAACCACAGAACTGGCGGAGGGCTTGCCGCACCAGCCCCCAGACCCCACATAAAAACTTCCCGTCCAGCGACTCCTTGTTATTCTAACTGCCAAAAGGTGCTCTGACTTTTAAAATAGTGGAGAAGGATGGTGAAATGATACTTAAAAGAATGTATTCTTTCCAGTCTCCAGTACCAAGGATCGGCCACACAAAGTGAGCTCGGCCTCAGCATAGTTTTGTCCATGGCAGCCATCTCGAGACGAACCTTATGACAATTATGATGAAAGGTGCTGCAAAACCTGGCAAATAATTCTCAACGTAGTGGTTTTTTCAAAAGCTCTGTGGAATACTTCTTGGAACCCGGCAGTTTTCTGGGCCCACGCATAGAGGGGTCTAGAGAACCATGATGGATTCCCAGGTGATGAATCAAAGGATTCTTAAAGGAACAGGCTGAAAAGTGCGGATCCTGTTTCAGTCTGAGACTGAAACACTATATGCACTTTTTGCCTGCAACACACATGCCCACTTCTCCTCTCTAGGGATAATAAAAACAATCAATCGGATTGACAGATGTCCTCCCCCGCCCCCCAACACTGTACACAAAAAGGTCCCCTCCAGCGACTCATCCTTATGCTATCTGGCGAAAGGTCCTCTGCGTTTTAAAATAATGAAGATAGGATGGTGGAATTATACTTAAAATACTGGCCTTTTGCCAGACTCCCATACCAATTATTGGCAACAGGAAGTGACCTAGGTGTCAGCATAGGTTTGTCCGTGGCTGCCATCTAGGGTTTTAGGAAGCACAGATGAACCTTATCAAAATTATGGTAAAAGTGCTGGAAAAGCTGGCAAATAATTTCCATAGTAGTGGTTATTTCAAAAGCTCTGAGGAAAACTTCTTGGAACCAGGCAGTTTTCTGTGTGCACTAAAAGAGGGGTCTAGAGAACCATGGTGGATTCCCAGCTGATGAAGCAAAGGATTCTTAATGGAACGGGGTGAAAAGTGCAGATCCTGTGTCTGTCTAAGACTGAAACAGGACGCACACTTTTCACCTGCCACACACATGCCCACTTTTCCTCTCTGGGGATAATAAAAACAAACCAGCGAACTGACAAAGGGCCTGCCCCCCTTCCACCCACGCAGATCCCCCCCAAAAAATTCCCCTCCAGCTACTAATTATTATGCTAACTTGCAAAATTTCCCTGCATTTTTAAACAATGGAGAAAGGACGGTGGAGTGATACTTAGAAGAATGGCTTCTTGTCAGTCTCCACTAACAAAAATAGGCAACACCAAGTCAGCTACGCCTCAGCATAGTTATGCCCGTGGCAGCCATGTTGGGTTTAAGGAGGCACATACAAACTTTATCATAATTATGGTGAAACGTGCTGAAAACCCGGCAAATAATTCTCAACGTACTGTTTAATTCAAAAGCTCTGTGGCATACTTCTTGGAAGAAGCCAGTTACCTGGGCCCACGCATAGAGGGGTCTAGAGAACCATGGTGGATTCCAAGGTGATGAATCTAAGGATTCTTAAAGGAACAGGCTGAAAAGTGCAGATCCTGACTGAAACAGGATTCTGACTTTTTGCCTGCAACACACATGCCCACTTCTCCTCTCTAGGGATAACAAAAACAACCCATCGGATTGACAGATGGCCTGCCCCCGCCCCCCACCACCCCACACAAAATCGTGCCCTCCAGCGACTGATCCTTATGCTATCTGGCAATACGTCCTCTGCCTTTTAAAATAATGGAGATAGAATGGTGGAATTATACCTAAAAGACTGGCTTATTGCCAGACTCCCATACCAAGTATTCGCAACAGCAAGTCACCTAGGCCTCAGCACACGTTTGTCCCTGGCAGCCATCTTGGGTTTAAGGAGGCACAGATGAACCTTATCACAATTATGGTGAAAGGTGCTGCAAAAGCGGTCAAGTAATTCTCATGGTAGTGGTTACTTGAAAAGCTCTGCGGCATAATTCTTTGAACTAGCCAGTTAACTGGGCCCACGCATAGAGCAGTCTAGAGGCCCATGGTGGATTCCCAGCTGATGAAGCAAGGGATTCTTAATGGAACGGGGTGAAAAGTGCGGTTTCTGTTTCAGTCTAAGACAGAAACGGGATCCGAACTTTTCACCTGCCACACACATGCCCACTTCTCCGGTCTGGGGAAAATAAAAACAATCCAGCGAACTGACAGAGGGCCTGCGCCCCCCACCCACACCGACCCCACAAATAAAAATGTCCCCTCCAGCTACTAATTATTATGCTAACTTGCAAAGGTTTCCGTGCATTTTAAAATAATGGGGAAAGTATGGTGGAATGATACTTAAAAGAATGGCCTCCTTCCAGCCTCCAGTAACAAGTGTCGTGAAATCCAAGTGACCTAGGCCTCAGCATAGTTTTCTCCGTGGCAGCCATCTTGTGTTTAAGGAGGCACAGACGATCCTTATCACAATTATGGTGATATGTGCTGCAGAAACTGGCAAATAATTCTACACGTAGTGTTTATCTCAAAAGCTGTGCAGCATACATCTTGGTACAGGCCAGTTCATGGGCCCATGCATGGAGGGTTCTAAGGAACCATGGTGGATTCCCAGCTGATGAATCAAAGGATTTTTAATGGAACCAGCTGAAAAGTGCGGATACTGTTTCAGTCTAACTGAAACAGGATCCGCACATTTCACCTGCCACAAATATATCCACTTCCCTGTCTGGGCATAATAAACACAAACAACCAGACTGACAGAGGGACTGTCCCCCAAACCACCCCGATCCCACCCAAAAACATCCCCTCCGTTGACTCATCCTTATGCTAACGGCCGAAAGTTGCTCACCTTTTAATATAAGGGAGAAAGGATGGTGCAATGATAATTAAAAGACTGGATTCTTGTCAGACTCCCGTACCAAGTATTGGCAACACCAAGCGAGAGAACCCTCAGTATAGGTTTGTCCATGGAAGCCATCTAGGGTTTAAGGAAGCACAAATGAACCTTATCAAAATTATGGTAAAAGTGCTGGAAAAGCTGGCAAATAATTTCCATGGTAGTGGTTATTTCAAATGCTCTGTGGCATACTTCTTTGAACTAGCCTGTTAAGTGGGCCCACACATAGTGGGGTGTAGAGAACTATGGTGGATTCCCAGCTGATGAAGCAAAGGATTCTTAAAGGAACAGGATGAAAAGTGCAAATCCTGTATCAGTCTAAGACTGAAACAGGATCCACACTTTTCACTTGCCACACACATGTCCACTTCTCCTCTCCGGGGATAATAAAAACAAACCACTGGACTGACAGAGGGCCTGGCTCTGCCTCTCCCACCCCACACAAAAACGTTTCCTCCAGCGACTCATCCTTAAGCTAAATGGCAATAGGTGCTCTGCCTTTTAAAATAGTTGTGAAAGGAAGGTGGAATGATACTTAAAGGAATGGCTTCTTGCCACGGACCAGTACCAATTATCGGCAACTCCAAGGGAGATTGGCCTAACCGTAGTTTTTTCTGTGGAAGCCAGCTTGGGTTTCAGGATGCACTGCCTAACCTTTTCACAATCATTGTGAAAGTTGCTGCAAAAACTGGCAAATAATACTCAATGTAGTGGTTATTTCCAAAGCTCTGCGGCATACTTCTTGGAACTAGCCAGTTACCTGGGCCCACGCTCAGGGAGGTCTAGAGAACCATGGTGGATTCCCAACTGATGAATTAAAGGATTCCAAAAGGAACAGGCTCAAAAGCGGAGATACTGTTTCAGACTGAAACAGGATCCAAAGTTTTCACCTGCCACATACATGCCCGCTTCTCCTCTCTGGGAATAATAAAAACAAACCACCGGACTGACAGAGGGCCTGCCCTCCCACACACACCCAACCCCACACAAAAAGCCGCTCCAGTGACTCATCTTTATGCTAACTGGCTAAAGGTGCACTGCCTTTTAAAATAATGGAGAAAAGACGGTGGAATTGTACTTAAAAAAAATGGCTTCTTGCCAGGCTCCAGTAAAATGTATCGGTACGCCAAGGGAGCTAGGCCTCAGCATAGTTTTGTCCATGGCAGCCTGCTTGGGTTTAAGGAGGCACAGATGAACCTTATCACAATTATGGTCAAAGGTGCTGCAAAAACTGGCGAACAATTCTCAACGTAGTGGTTATTTCAAAAGCTCTACGGCATACATCTTGGAACTAGCCAGTTACCTGGGCCCACACATAGAGGGGTCTCGACAGCCATGGTGGATTCCCAGCTGATGAATCAAAGGATTCGTAAAGGAACTGGCTGAAAAGTGCGGATCCTGTTTCAGTCTAAGACTGAAACAGGATCCGTACTTTTCACCTGCCACACACATGCCCACCTCTCCTCTTTGGGCATAATAAAGACAAACCACCAGACAGACAGAGAGCCTTCCCCTCAACGCACCACCCGACCCCACTCAAAAACGTCCCCTCCAGCAACTCATTCTTATGATAACTGGAAAAAGTGTTCTGCCTTTTAAAATGATGGAGAAAGGATGGTGGAATGACTCTTAATAGCATGGCTTCTTGCCAGGCTCCAGTACCAACTATCGGCAACACCAAGTGAACTAGGCCTCAGCATAGTTTTGTCCGCCCCAGCCATCTTGGGTTGAAGGAGGCACGGACGAACCTTATCACAATTATGGTGAAAGGTGGTGCAAAAACTGGCAAATAATTCTCAACGTAGTGGTTATTTCAAAAGCTCTGTGGCATACTTCTTGGAACTAGCCAGTTACCTGGGCCCACGCATAGAGGTCTTTAAAGAACCATGGTGTATTCCCAGCTGATGAATCAAACGATTCTTTTTTGTTTGTTTGTTTGTTTGTTAGCTCATTATGGGGGTACAAAAGATCAGGCTATATACATTCCCCATGCCTCCCCTTTCCCCCGATTCTGAGCTTCAATTTTGTCCATTCCCTAGTCAGTGCACATCACATTCATCATGTAGGTGTGCACCCCTCCTCTCCCCCACCCCATCCCCCCCAGTTAGAACTTGAAGGGTGTCCATTCCCCAGGCAGTGCACATCACATTCATCAAGTAGGTATACACCCATCCCTTCCACCCGGCCCCAACCTCTGTCCGATACCCAATTGGTGTTGTTCCCAAATGTGCACTCAGGGAAACCAATTTGCTGGTGAGTACATGTGGTGCTTATTTTTCCATTCTTGGGATACTTCACTTAATAGAATGGGATCCAGCTCTCTCCAGGAGAACCAAAGAGATGCCATATCGCCATTATTTCTAATAGCTGAGTAATATTCCATGGTATACATATACCACATTTTGCTAATCCATTCATGAATTGATGGGCATTTGGGTTGTTTCCACATCTTTGTGATTGTGAATTGTGCTGCTATAATCATTCAGGTGCAGGTGTCTTTTTTATAGAATGACTTTTGTTCTTCTGGGTAGATGTCCAATAATGGAATTGCTGGATCGAATGGTAGGTCTACTTGAATCTGTTTAAGGTATCTCCACATTGCTTTCCACAGGGGCTGCACTAGTTTACAGTCCCACCAGCAGTGTATGAATGTACCTATCTCCCCACACCCCCACCAACATGTATAGTTTTGGGACTTTTTGATAAAGGCCATTCCCACTGGAGTTAAGTGATATCTCATTGTGGTTTTGATTTGCATTTCCCTGATGATTAGAGATGTTGAACACTTTTTCATATGTTTGTTAGCCATTTTTATATCTTCTTTTGAAAAATTTCTATTTATGTCCTTTGCCCACTTTTTGATAGGGTTGTTTGATTTTTTCTTACTGATTTTCCTGAGTTCTAAATAGATTCTTGTTATCAGTCCTTTATCTGATGTGTAGTATGCGAAAATTTTTTCCCATTCTGTAGGTTGTCCATTTACTCTCGTGACTGTTTCTTTGGCTGTGCAGAAGCTTTTTAATTTGATCAGGTCCCATTTATTTATTTTTGTTGTTGCTGTGATTGCTTTAGGGGTCTTCTTCATAAATTCTTTGCCTAGGCCAATGTCTGTAAGAGTCTTTCCTACATTTTCTTCTAGAATTCTAATAGTTTCTGACCTTAGGTTTAAGTCTGTTAACCACTGTGATTTGATTTTTGTGAGGGGTGAGAGTTATGTGTCCTGTTTTAGTCTTCTACATGTGGATATCCAGTTTTCCCAGCACCATTTATTAAATAAGGAATCTTTTCCCCAGAGTATGTTTTTGTCTGCTTTGTCAAAGATTAGATGGCTATATGAGGATGGTTTTATATTGGGATTTTCTGTTCTGTTCCACTGGTCTGTGTCCCTGCACTTGTGCCAGTACCAGGCTGTTTTAAGAACCACAGCCTTGTAGTATAGTTTGAAGTCTGGCAAATTAATACTTCCCATTTTGTTTTTGTTGTTTAAGATTGCTTTTGCTAAACGGGGTCTTCCCTGGTTCCATACAAAGCGTAAAATTATTTTTCCTATGTCTGTGAAAAAAGATGTTGGTAATTTAATAAGGATTGCATTGAATCTGTAGATAACTTTGGGCAGTATAGACATTTTAACAATGTTGATTCTACCGATCCATGAGCATGGTATGGTTTTCCACCTATTTACATGTTCTGCAATTTCCTTCCTCAGTGTTTCATAGTTCTCCCTATAGAGGTCCTTTACCTCCTTAGTTAAATAAATTCCTAGGTATTTTATTTTCTTTGTTGCTATTTTGAAGGGCATTGAGTCCTTAATTTGGTTTTCCATTTGACTGTTATTGGCATATATGAATGCCTCTGATTTGTGTGTATTGATTTTGTATCCTGAGACTTTACTGAATTCATTGATCAATTCCAGGAGTCTCTTGGTTGAAACCTTGGGGTTTTATAGATATAACATCATATCATCAGCAAAGAGTGAGAGTTTGATCTCTTCTGTCCCTATTTCAACTCCCTTGATTCTGCTCTCTTGCCTGATAGCTCTTGCAAGGACTTCCAATACTATGTAGAAAAGTAATGGGGACAGTGGTAAGCCTTGTCTGGTTCCAGTTTGAAGTGGGAATGCTTTCAGTTTTTCCCCATTCAGTATGATGTTGGCTGAGGGTTTGTCGTATATGGCTTGTATCATTTTTATATAGGCCCCATCTATGCCTATTTTGTTAAGTGTTCTTATCATAAAAGGGTGTTGAATTTTGTCAAATGCTTTCTCTGCATCTATTGAGAGGATCATCTGATCTTTATTTTTGCTTCTATTTATGTGATGAATTACATTCCCATATGTCAAACCATCCCTGCATCTCTGGGATGAAGCCCACTTGGTCGTGATGGATTATTTTTTTGATAAGCACTTGGATTCGATTTGTTAGAATTTTATTGAGAATTTTTGCATCTATATTCATAAGAGAAATTGGTCTATAGTTCTCTGTTTTAGTTGCATCCTTTCCTGGATTTGGTATCAGGATTATGTTGGCTTGGTAAAAAGTGTTGGGGAGAATCCCATCCTTCTCTATATTGGAGAATAGTTTATGTACGATGGGCACCAGTTCTTCTTTGTAGGTATGGTAGAATTCAGGTGTGAACCCATCTGGTCCAGGGCTTTTCTTTTTGGGAAGGTTTTTTATTGCTGTTTCAATTTCAGATCTAGATATCGGTCTATTCAGGAATTCTATTTCTTCCTGGTTGAGCCTGGGAAGGCTGTGTGTTTATAAGAATTTGTCCATTTCCTCCAGGTTTTCTAATTTGTGTGCATAAAGATTTTTGTAGAATTCATAGATGATATCATGTATCTCTGTGGCATCAGTCGTGATTACTCCTTTCGTGTTCCTGATCGAGGTTATAAGAGATTTTTCTTTTCTGCTCTTGGTTAGTTTAGCCAGAAGTGTGTCAATTTTGTTTATTTTTTCAAAGAACCAACTTTTGGTTTTATTAATCTCCGTTATGGTTTGGTTTAATCTCCCTTATGCTCCCTTATGGTCCTTTTCATTTAGTTCTGATTTAATCTTAATAATTTCCTTCTGCTGGGTTTGGGTTTGGTCTCTTCTTTCTTCTCCAGCTCTTTGAGTCTATTCATTAGATTGTCTATTTGTAAGTTTTCTGTCTTTTTGGTATAGGCATTTATGGAAATAAATTTTCCTCTCAGGACTGCTTTAGCTGTGTCCCACAGATTTTGATAAGTTGTATCTCCTTTGTCGTTTAATTCAAAGAATCTTTTGATTTCTGACTTGATTTCTTCATTTATAAAATGATTGTTCAGGAGAAGGTTATTTAGCTTCCATGACTTTGAGTAGAAATGAGGATTTCTGTTAGGGTTCATTGTTACTTTTATTCCACTGTGATCCGAGAAGCTGCATGGTATTATTTCTATATTTTTAAATTTTTTAAGACATTCTTTATGTCCTAAGATATGGTCAATCTTGGAGAATGTCCCATGAGCTGATGAGAAGAACTTATATTCAGTGGTATTTGGGTAGAATGTCCTGTAGATGTCAGTCAGGCCCATTTGTTCTAGCATTCTATTTACGTCCAATATTTCTTTGTTTATTTTTTGTTTGGAGGATCTGTCTTGAACTGTCAGTGGCGTGTTAAAATCTCTGGCTACTAAAGTGTTGTTATCTATCATTTGGTTCAGATCAAGTAGGGTTTGCTTTATGAATCTGGGTGCACCTAGATCGGGTGCATATATGTTAAGTATAGTTATGTCTTCTTGTTGAATTGTACCCTTCACCAGTATATAGTAACCATCTTTGTCTTTCTTTACTTTTGTTGATTTAAAAACTACGTTATCGGAGATTAGAACTGCCACGCCAGCTTTCTTTTGGGTTCCATTTGCTTGGAATATTGATTTCCACCCTTTTATTTTCAGTCTAAATGCATCCTTGCAGGTTAGATGAGTTTCCTGAAGACAGCAGATACTTGGCTTATATCTTTTTTATCCATTGGGCCAGTCCATGTCTCTTGAGTGGGGAATTCAATCCATTCACATTTAATGAGAGAACTGATAAGCGAGACAGATTGCTGTTCCTCATGTTGGGTTGAATTTCATTGATCTGTTTTCTCTCTTGAGCCATTATGATAACTGTGTTTTCATATTTATCTCTTGATTAGTGTTACATTCGAGGGTCCTTCTTGTGCTGGACCACGTGTAACTCTGTTTTGAATACTTCTTGGAAAGCTGCTCTTGTCTTGGTGAATTCTCTGAGTTTTTGTTTATCTGAGAATGTCTTAATTTCACCTTCATATATAAAACTGAGCTTATCTGGGTACAGGATTCTAGGCTGGGCATTATTCTGTTTCAGAAGAGTGAGAATGGGGCTCCAATCTCTTCTTGCTTGTAAGGTTTCAGTTGAGAAATCTGGCGTGATTCGGATGGGCTTTCCTTTGTATGTTACTTGTTTCTTTCTCCTTACAGATTGAAGAAGGGCCTCGTTAGTGGATATTTTGGTCAGTCTGATAACTACATGACGTGGTGTCTTCCTATTTGGTATGAATCTCTCAGAGGTTCTTTGAGCTTCTTGAACCTGTGTATCTAGAGATTTGGCAAGGCCTGGGAAATTTTCCTCAATTATATCTTCAGATACTTTATTCAACCCTTGCTTATTGTCTTCTTCACCCTCAGGAATGCCGATAACTCTCACGTTAGGCTTCTTCACATAATCCCACATTTCTGGTAGACTATGATTATTTCTCATGTTTCTTTGTTTTAACTCTGTGACTGCCTTATTTAATTGGAAAGTGTTATCTTCGATCTCTGAGATTCTTTCTTCTGTTTGATCTACCCTGCTCTTGAGACTTTCCACTGTGTTTTGTAGCTCCTTGAATAAATTTTCCATTTCCAGGAGTTCAGTTTGATTTTTCTTCAGTATTTCAATTTCTTTGGTGAATATTTCTTCCAAGTCCTGGATCTTTTTTGTGGTTTCTTTGTGTTGATTATCCATTTTTTCTTGCATAATGTTCAGCGTATTTATGATCCATGTTTGAAATTCTTCCTGTGACATGTTGCTATTTGGAATCTGCTTTGTGTTAATTGGTGGAGAACTAGTAATCCTCTTTGAGGGTATGGTTTCAGCTTGATTCTTTATACTCCTAGAGTTCCTTCGCTGAGCCCTTCCCATCTGAATGAATCCTTAAGATCCCTTCTTTCAGCTTTAGTCTGGATAGGGGCACACTGTGAGTGCCAGGTAAGCTGCCTCCTCTGTCACTAGGGGGAGCCCTTCACATATTGTTCAGGATTTTGCTAGCTCCGCTGGGGGGGCTGCCCCTCTTCCTCTCCCGAGGTGGCTTCTGTCTCTCTCTGTGAGAAAGACAGTGGATAGGGAGAGTGGAGCGGTGCCCTCATTCGCCCAACGCCCCAGCCACTGCAGTTCCCGCGGGCGATGGTCTGCCCCACCCCAATGTCTGCAAGGTCCACGCTCTACTCTCTCGTGACTGGGGAACCACTCAGTGTTCACACAAAGGTGGAGCTCCTAGTCAGGGTCCGTGGACTAGGGAAGGGAGCCGCCCAGGGAGCCGCCCGGTACCCAATCGCTCCTCAGCGTTTAGGCTGTGGACCCCGACAATGGCGGCCGCCCGTCTGCAGATCACTGTCACTGGGGTTGAATGCTCAGGGACCGGCAGAGGCCAGAGGAGCCGGGGACCGGGAGAATCCAGCCGCCCACCTATACGAGGCAGTTTGGCATCTGCTAGAGCCGGGACCAAAGCAGCCCCACCGCCCGCGTATAGGAGACAGTTGCTAGGTGCGTCAGCTGCGCACAGCACTCCAGGGTCCAAAATGCCTCCTGCCAATGTCTCCTCTCTGCAGAGCCCCACATCTCCCGTGGCGATTCTGCACCGACTTCAGGCAGATCCTCAATTGAGTGGGTGTGGAGGTCAGAGGGGGAACAAGATGCTTTCCTGTGGGGCTGAACCCACCCCACTCTCTGGTGAGGTGGGTACAGCTGTCCCGTGCTCCCTTCTCTATTGGCCATCCCGCACTCTCCAGATTTTGGTGATTTATTTCCCTAATCACCTCAGTCTTTTCTTGCTCTCTCTCTCTGTCCCACGCTGATTCTCCATGGATTCACACCACCGTTCTTGTGGGGAAGTGAACCTCTAGGGTTGTGGGCAGTGGGAGACCCATGCCTTCCACTCCAGGAGCACGAATCCAGGAGGTCACCACCATTCCACCATCATTGAGAATGAATCAAAGGAGTCTTAAAGGAACGGGCTGAAAAGTGCGGATCCTGTTTCAGTCTAAGTCTGAAACAGGATCCGCACTTTTCACCTGCCACACACATGCCCACTTCTCCTCTCTGGGCATAATAAAAACAAACCACTGGACTGACAGAGGGCTTGCCCCCCCACACACACCACACGACCCCACACAAAAACGTCCCCTCCAGTGACTCATTCTTATGCTAACTGGCAAACGGTGCTATGCCTTTTAAAATAATGGAAAAAGGATGGTGGAATGATACTTGAAAGACTGGTTTTATTCCACGCTCCCGTACCAAGTATCGGCAACACCAAGTGAGCTAGGCCTCAGCATAGTTTTTTCCCTGGCAGCCATCTTGGGATTAAGGAGGCAGAGAAGTACCTTGTCACAATTATGGTGAAAGGTGCTGCAAAAACTGGCAAATAATTCTCCACGTAGTGGTTATTTCAAAAGCTCTATGGCATACTTCTTGGAACCAGCTAGT
>NW_027182814.1:3037500-3105000 GCF_041146395.1 Eulemur rufifrons | reverse complement strand
AGGGATAGGGGTTAGGGTTAGGGTTAGGGGTTAGGGTTAGGGTTAGGGGTTAGGGTTAGGGGTTAAGGTTAGGGTCAGGGTCAGGGTCAGGTGTTAGGGTTAGGGTTAGGGACAGGGTTAGGGTTAGGGTCAGGGTTAGGGTCAGGGTTAGGGGGTTAGGGGTAGGGTTAGGGTAAGGGGTTAGGGTTAGGGTTAGGGTTTTAGGGTTAGGGGTAGGGGTAGGGGTAGGGTTAGGGTTAGGGTAGGGTTAGGGTTAGGGTTGGGTTAGGGTTGGGGTTGGGGTTGGGGTTAGGTTTAGGGGTTAGGGTTAGGGGTTAGGGTTAGGGTTAGGGTTAGGGGTTAGTGTTAGTGGTTAGGGTCAGGGTCAGGGTCAGGAGTCAGGGTCAGGGTCAGGGCTAGGGCTACGGTTAGGGCTAGGGCTAGGGCTAGGGCTAGGTTTAGGATTAGGGGTTAGGGGTAGGGTTAGGGTTAGGGGTTGGGGTTAGGGTTAGGGTTAGGGGTTAGGGTTAGGGTTAGGGGGTTGGGGTATGGTTAGGGGTAGGGGTAGGGGTAGGGTTAGGGGTAGGGGTAGGGTTAGGGTTTGGGGGTTAGGGTTAGGGTTAGGGTTAGGGGTTAGGGTTAGGGATAGGGGGTTAGTGTTAGGGTTAGGGTTAGGGGTTATGGTTAGGGTTAGGGTTGAGGTTTACGGTTAGGGTTAAGATGAGGGGTTAGGGTTAGGTACAGGGTTAGGGTTAACTGTTAGGTTTAGGGTTGAAGATTAGGATTAGGGTTAGGATTAAAGGTTAGCATGAGAGTTAACGCTTAGGGTTAAGGTTAAGAGTTAGGGTTTAGGGTTAAGTTTAGGGTTAGTTTTAGGGTTAGAGTTATGTGCTATGGTTTGTGTTAGAGGTTAGCGTTAGGTTTACTGGTGACGGTTAGGGTTACGTTTAGGGGTTAGCATTAGGGTTATGGTTAGGGTTAAGGGATAGGATTAGGGTTAAGTGTTGAGCTTAGGGTTAGGGTTTAGTGTTAGGGTTATCATTAAGGATTAGGTGTAGGGTCATGGTTAAATGCTTGTGTGCGGGTAATGGTTAGGGTTAGGGTTAAGGTTCACGGATAGGGTTAGTGTTAAGGGTTACAGGTAGGTTTAGGGTTCAGGTTTAGAGTTAGCATTAGGGCTTAAGGTTAGGATTAGGCGGTAGGTTAGATTTAGGATTAGATCTACGCGTTAGGGTAAGGGCTAGCGTTAGGGTTAAGAGATAATGTTAGGTTTAATGCTTAGGATTAGTGTTAGGGTTCGGGGTTAAAGTAAGTGTTCGGGGTTAGGTTTAAGGATCAAAGGTTAGGGTTATTTTTAGCTGTAGTGTTAGGGTTAGGGATAATTGATCCCATTAGCCTTAAGGGTCTTCCTTACTGTAGGGTTAAGGGTTAGGCTTAGAGTTAAAGGTTAAGGTTAGGGTCAGTGTTAAGATTTAGGGTGAGGGTTAACGGTTAGGGTAAAGGTTAAGCGTTAGGGTTAGGGATTAGTGATTAGGGTTTTTGGTTAGTGTTAGGGTTAGCGGTTAGGAGTTAGTGTTTTATGAAGCGGTATGGTTAGAATTAGGATTGGGGTTAGAGTTAGGGTGAGGTATAAGGGTTAGGTTTAGGGGTTAGTTTTAGGGTAAAAGGATAGGATTAGGGTTACGGGTTGCGCTTAGGTTTAGGGTTAAAGTTTACTGCTAGGGTTAGGGATAGGGTTCAGGGTTAGCTTTAGGGGTTCTGGTTAGGTTTAGGTGTTAGGTTAGTGTCAGGGTTAGGTCTAGTCGTGAGGTTAAGGTTTAGGGTTAGTTTTAAGAGCCTGGGGCCGGGCGCGGTGGCTCACGCCTGTAATCCTAGCACTCTGGGAGGCCGAGGCGGGTGGATCGCTCGAGGTCAGGAGTTCGAGACCAGCCTCAGCAAGAGTGACACCCCGTCTCTACTAAAAATAGAAAGAAATTATATGGACAACTAAAATATATATATACAAAAAATTAGCCAGGCATGGTGGCGCATGCCTGTAGTCCCAGCTACTAGGAAGGCTGAGGCAGTAGGATCGCTTAAGCCCAGGAGTGTGAGGTTGCTGTGAGCTAGGCTGACGCCACGGCACTCACTCTAGCCCGGGCAACAGAGTGAGACTCTGTCTCGAAAAAAAAAAAAAAAAAAAAAGAGCTAGGGTTAGGTTTAATGGTTAGGATTAGGATTAGGGTTAAGGGATAGGGTAAGGCTTAGGGGTTAGGGTGAAGGGTTAGGGTCAAGGATTAGGGTTTTTGTTAGGCATAGCGTTGGGGTTAGAAGTAAGGGTTACTGTCAGTGTTAGGGGTGTAGGTAGGGTTACGGTTAGGGTTAGCGGTTTAGAATTAGGGTTAGGGATTAGGTGTCTCAGTGATTACAAGGATATAGGGTTAGAATTATGGGATAGGGGTTGTTCTCAGGGAATGGGTTATGCATTAACGTTAGGATAAGAGGTTAAAGTTAGGCGCACGGTGAGGTTTACGTGTTAAGGGGAGAAATAGGAACAGGGTTGGGTGTTATGTTCAGGGTTAGGGTTATCTGTTAAAGGTATTGTTTATGCTTAGCGCACGGGCCCTGTCTGCATTAGGCGGGCGGGGGGAGTTTAGGGGGCTGGGATTGTACCCGGGAACCCACTCGATCATACTCTGGGTATGGGCCCGTGGGTTTCATGCAGGACACAGTGGTAGAGCCTCCTTTCACGCATGGCATGGGAGGATTGCAGGCTTTCTAAACTCTAAGAAAGCAAGAAGTCTGAGAATTAGATTTAGGGTTAGGATTATGATTAGGGTTAAGGATGAAGTTTAGTGTTAGGGTGAGGGCTTAGGGTTAGGGATTAGGGTTAGGGTTAAAGGTTACTCTTAGGTTTAACGGATACACTTTGGTTTAGGGTTGAGGTTTACGGTTAGGGTTAAGATGAGGGGTTAGGGTTAGGTACAGGGTTAGGGTTAAGTGTTAGGTTTAGGGTTGAAGATTAGGATTAGGGTTAGGATTAAAGGTTAGCGTGAGAGTTAACGCTTAGTGTTAAGGTTAAGGGTTAGGGTTTATGGTTAGGGTTAGGGTTAGGGTTAGTTTTAGGGTTAGAGTTATGTGCTATGCTTTGTGTTAGAGGTTAGGTTTAGGTTTACTGGTCACGGTTAGGGTTACGTTTAGGGGTTAGCCCTAGGGTTAGGGTTAGGGATAGGGTTAAGGGATAGGATTAGGGTTAAGTGTTGGACTTAGGGTTAGGGTTTAGTGTTAGGGTTATCATTAAGGATTAGGGTTAGGGTCAGGGTTAAATGCTTGGGTGTGGGTAATGGTTAGGGTCAGGGTTAAGGTTCATGGATAGGGTTAGTGTTAAGGGTTACGGGTAGGTTTAGGGTTCAGGGTTAGAGTTAGCATTAGGGCTTAAGGTTAGGATTAGGCGGTAGGTTAGATTTAGGGTTAGATCTAGGTTTTAGGGTAAGGGCTAGCATTAGGGTTAAGAGATAGGGTTAGGTTTAATGCTTAGGATTAGGGTTAGGGTTTGGGGTTAAAATAAGTGTTAGGGGTTAGGTTTAAGGATCAAAGGTTAGGGTTATTTTTAGCTGTAGTGTTAGGGTTAGGGATAAGGGATCCCATTAGCATTAAGGGTCTTCCTTACTGTAGGGTTAAGGGTTAGGCTTAGAGTTAAAGGTTAAGGTTAGGGTCAGTGTTAAGATTTAGGGTGAGGGTTAACGGTTAGGGTAAAGGTTAAGCGTTAGGGTTAGGGATTAGTGATTAGGGTTTTTGGTTAGTGTTAGGGTTAGCGGTTAGGAGTTAGTGTTTTATGAAGGGGTATGGTTAGAATTAGGATTGGGGTTAGAGTTAGGGTGAGGTATAGGGGTTAGGTTTAGGGGTTAGTTTTAGGGTAAAGGATAGGATTAGGGTTACGGGTTGGGCTTAGGTTTAGGGTTAAAGTTTACAGCTAGGGTTAGGGATAGGGTTCAGGGTTAGCTTTAGGGGTTTTGGTTAGGGTTAGGTGTTAGGTTAGTGTCAGGGTTCGGTCTAGTCGTGAGGGTGAGGTTTAGGGTTAGCTTTAAGAGCTAGGGTTACGTTTAATGGTTAGGATTAGGATTAGGGTTAAGGGTTAGTGTAAAGCTTAGGGGTTAGGGTGAAGGGTTAGGGTCAAGGGTTAGGAGATAGGGTTAGAATTATGGGATAGGGGTTTGTTCTCAGGAAATGGGTTATGCATTAACGTTAGGATAAGAGGTTAAAGTTAGGCGCACGGTGAGGTTTACGTGTTAAGGGGAGAAATAGGAACAGGGTTGGGTGTTATGTTCAGGGTTAGGGTTATCTGTTAAAGGTATTGTTTATGCTTAGCGCACGGGCCCTGTCTGCATTAGGCGGGCGGGGGGAGTTTAGGGGGCTGGGATTGTACCCGGGAACCCACTCTATCATACTCTGGGTATGGGCCCGTGGGTTTCATGCAGGACACAGTGGTAGAGCCTCCTTTCACGCATGGCATGGGAGGATTGCAGGCTTTCTAAACTCTAAGAAAGCAAGAAGTCTGAGAATTAGATTTAGGGTTAGGATTATGGTTAGGGTAAAGGATGAAATTTAGTGTAGGGTGAGGGCTTAGGTTTAGGGATTAGGGTTAGGGTTAAAGGTTACTCTTAGGTTTAATGGTTACACTTTGGTTTAGGGTTCAGGTTTACGGTTAGGGTCAAGTTGAGGGGTTAGGGTTTCGTACAGGGTTAGGGTTAAGTGTTAGGTTCAGGGTTGAAGATTAGGATTAGGGTTAGGATTAAAGGTTAGGGTGAGAGTTAACGCTTAGGGTTAAGGTTAAGAGTTAGGGTTTAGGGTTAGGGTTAGGGTTAGGGTTAGTTTTAGGGTTAGAGTTATGTGCTATGCTTTGTGTTAGAGGTTAGGTTTAGGTTTACTGGTCACGGTTAGGGTTACGTTTAGGGGTTAGCCCTAGGGTTAGGGTTAGGGTTAGGGTTAAGGGATAGGATTAGGGTTAAGTGTTGGAGTTAGGGTTAGGGTTTAGTGTTAGGGTTATCATTAAGGATTAGGGTTAGGGTCAGGGTTAAATGCTTGGGTGTGGGTAATGGTTAGGGTCAGGGTTAAGGTTCATGGATAGGGTTAGTGTTAAGGGTTACGGGTGGGTTCAGGGTTCAGGGTTAGAGTTAGCATTAGGGCTTAAGGTTAGGATTAGGCGGTAGGTTAGATTTAGGGTTAGATCTAGGTTTTAGGGTAAGGGCTAGCATTAAGGTTAAGAGATAGGGTTAGGTTTAATGCTTAGGATTAGGGTTAGGGTTTGGGGTTAAAATAAGTGTTAGGGGTTAGGTTTAAGGATCAAAGATTAGGGTTATTTTTAGCTGTAGTGTTAGGGTTAGGGATAAGGGATCCCATTAGCATTAAGGGTCTTCCTTACTGTAGGGTTAAGGGTTAGGCTTAGAGTTAAAGGTGAAGGTAGGGTCAGTGTTAAGATTTAGGGTGAGGGTTAACGGTTAGGGTAAAGGTTAAGCGTTAGGGTTAGGGATTAGTGATTAGGGTTTTTGGTTAGTGTTAGGGTTAGCGGTTAGGAGTTAGTGTTTTATGAAGGGGTATGGTTAGAATTAGGATTGGGTTTAGAGTTAGGATGAGGTATAGGGGTTAGGTTTAGGGGTTAGTTTTAGGGTAAAAGGATAGGATTAGGGTTACGGGTTGGGATTAGGTTTAGGGTTAAGGTTTACTGCTAGGGTTAGGGATAGGGTTCAGGGTTAGCTTTAGGGGTTCTGGTTAGGGTTAGGTGTTAGGTTAGTGTCAGGGTTAGGTCTAGTCGTGAGGGTAAGGTTTAGGGTTAGCTTTAAGAGCTAGGGTTAGGTTTAATGATTTGGATTAGGATTAGGGTTAAGGGTTAGGGTAAGGCTTAGGGGTTAGGGTGAAGGGTTAGGGTCAAGGGTTAGGGTTTTTGTTAGGCACAGCGTTGGGGTTAGAAGTAAGGGTTACTGTCAGTGTTAGGGTTGTAGGTAGGGTTACGGTTAGGGTTAGCGGTTTAGAATTAGGGTTAGGGATTAGGTGTCACAGTGATGACTGGGAGATAGGGTTAGAATTATGGGTTAGGGGTTGTTCTCAGGAAATGGGTTATGCATTAACGTTAGGATAAGAGGTTAAAGTTAGGGGCACGGTGAGGTTTACGTGTTAAGGGGAGAAATAGGAACAGGGTTGGGTGTTATGTTCAGGGTTAGGGTTATCTGTTAAAGGTATTGTTTATGCTTAGCGCACGGGCCCTGTCTGCATTAGGCGGGCGGGGGGAGTTTAGGGGGCTGGGATTGTACCCGGGAACCCACTCGATCATACTCTGGGTATGGGCCCGTGGGTTTCATGCAGGACACAGTGGTAGAGCCTCCTTTCACGCATGGCATGGGAGGATTGCAGGCTTTCTAAACTCTAAGAAAGCAAGAAGTCTGAGAATTAGATTTAGGGTTAGGATTATGGTTAGGGTTAAGGATGAAGTTTAGTGTTAGGGTGAGGGCTTAGGGTTAGGGATTAGGGTTAGGGTTAAAGGTTACTCTTAGCTTAAATGGTTACACTTTGGTTTCGGGTTGAGGTTTACGGTTAGGGTTAAGATGAGGGGTTAGGGTTAGGTACAGGGTTAGGGTTAAGTGTTAGGTTTAGGGTTGAAGATTAGGATTAGGGTTAGGATTAAAGGTTAGCGTGAGAGTTAACGCTTAGGGTTAAGGTTAAGAGTTAGGGGATAGGGTTAGGGTTAGGATTCGTTTTAGGGTTAGAGTTATGTACTATGGTTTGTGTTAGAGGTTAGGGTTAGGTTTACTGGTGACGGTTAGGGTTACGTTTAGGCGTTAGCATTAGGGTTAGGGTTAAGGGATAGGATTAGGGTTAAATGTTGGACTTAGGGTTAGGGTTTACTGTTAGGGTTATCATTAAGGAATTGGGTTAGGTTGAGGGTTAAATGCTTGGGTGCGGGTAATGGTTAGGGTCAGGGTTAAGGTTCACGGATAGGGTTAGTGTTAAGCGTTACGGGTAGGTTTAGGGTTCAGGGTTAGAGTTAGCATTAGGACTTAAGGTTAGGATTAGGTGGTAGGTTAGATTTAGGGTTAGATCTAGGCGTTAGGGTAAGGGCTAGCGTTAGGGTTAAGTGATAGGGTTAGGTTTAATGCTTAGGATTAGGGTTAGGATTTGGGGTTAAAGTAAGTGTTAGGTGTTAGGTTTAAGGATCAAAGGTTAGGGTTATTTTTAGCTGTAGTTTTAGGGTTAGGGATAAGGGATCCCATTAGCATTGAGGGTCTTCCTTACTGTAGGGTTAAGGGTTAGACTTAGAGGTAAAGGTGAAGGTTAGGGTCAGTGTTAAGACTTAGGGTGAGGGTTAACGGTTAGGGTAAAGGTTAAGCGTTAGGGTTAGGGATTAGTGATTAGGGTTTTTGGTTAGTGTTAGGGTTAGCGGTTAGGAGATAGAGTTTTATGAAGGGGTATGGTTAGAATTAGGATTGGGGTTAGAGTTAGGGTGAGGTATAGGGGTTAGGTTTAGGGGTTAGTTTTAGGGTAAAAGGATAGGATTAGGGTTACGGGTTGGGCTTAGGTTTAGGGTTAAAGTTTACTGCTAGGGTTAGGGATAGGGTTCAGGGTTAGCTTTAGGGGTTCTGGTTAGGGTTAGGTGTTAGGTTAGTGTCAGGGTTAGGTCTAGTCGTGAGGGGAAGGTTTAGGGTTAGCTTTAAGAGCTAGGGTTAGGTTTAATGGTTAGGATTAGTATTAGGGTTAAGGGTTAGGGTAAGGCTTAGGGGTTAGGGTGAAGGGTTAGGGTCAAGGGTTAGGGTTCTTGTTAGGCATAGCGTTGGGGTTAGAAGTAAGGGTTACTGTCAGTGTTAGGGTTGTAGGTAGGGTTACGGTTAGGGTTAGCGGTTAAGAATTAGGGTTAGCGATTAGGTGTCACAGTGATGACTAGGAGATAGGGTTAGAATTATGGGATAGGGGTTGTTCTCAGGAAATGGGTTATGCATTAACGTTAGGATAAGAGGTTAAAGTTAGGCGCACGGTGAGGTTTACGTGTTAAGGGGAGAAATAGGAACAGGGTTGGGTGATATGTTCAGGGTTAGGGTTATCTGTTAAAGGTATTGTTTATGCTTAGCGCACGGGCCCTGTCTGCATTAGGCGGGCGGGGGGAGTTTAGTGGGCTGGGATTGTACCCGGGAACCCACTCTAACATTCTCTCGGTATGGGCCCGTGGGTTTCATGCAGGACACAGTGGTAGAGCCTCCTTTCACGCATGGCATGGGAGGATTGCAGGCTTTCTAAACTCTAAGAAAGCAAGAAGTCTGAGAATTAGATTTAGGGTTAGGATTATGGTTAGGGTTAAGGATGAAGTTTAGTGTTAGGGTGAGGGCTTAGGGTTAGGGATTAGGGTTAGGGTTAAAGGTTACTCTTAGGTTTAACGGTTACACTTTGGTTTAGGGTTGAGGTTTACGGTTAGGGTTAAGATGAGGGGTTAGGGTTTGGTACAGGGTTAGGGTTAAGTGTTAGGTTTAGGGTTGAAGATTAGGATTAGGGTTAGGATTAAAGGTTAGCGTGAGAGTTAACGCTTAGGGTTAAGGTTAAGAGTTAGGGTTTAGGGTTAGGGTTAGGGTTAGTTTTAGGGTTAGAGTTATGTGCTATGGTTTGTGTTAGAGTTTAGGGTTAGGTATACTCGTCACGGATAGGGTTACGTTTAGGGGTTAGCGTTAGGGTTAGGGTTAGGGTTAAGGGATAGGATTAGGGTTAAGTGTTGGGCTTAGGGTTAGGGTTTAGTGTTAGGGTTATCATTAAGGATTAGGGTTAGGGTCAGGGTTAAATGTTTGGGTGCGGGTAACGGTTAGGGTCAGGGTTAAGGTTAACGGAAACGGTTAGTGTTAAGGGTTACGGGTAGGTTTAGTGTTCAGGGTTAGAGTTAGCATTAGGGCTTAAGGTTAGGATTAGGCGGTAGGTTAGATTTAGGGTTAGATCTAGGCGTTAGGGTCAGGGCTAGCGTTAGGGTTAAGAGATAGGGTTAGGTTTAATGCTTAGGATTAGTGTTAGGGTTTGGGGTTAAAGTAAGTGTTAGGGGTTAGGTTTAAGGATCAAAGGTTAGGGTTATTTTTAGCTGTAGTGTTAGGGTTAGGCATAAGGGATCCCATTAGCCTTAAGGGTCTTCCTTACTGTAGGGTTAAGGGTTAGGCTTAGAGTTAAAGGTGAAGGTTAGGGTCAGTGTTAAGATTTAGGGTGAGGGTTAACGGTTAGGGTAAAGGTTAAACGTTAGGGTTAGGGATTAGTGATTAGGGTTTTTGGTTAGTGTTAGGGTTAGCGGTTAGGAGTTAGTGTATTATGAAGGGGTATGGTTAGAATTAGGATTGGGTTTAGAGTTAGGATGAGGAATAGGGGTTAGGTTTAGGGGTTAGTTTTAGGGTAAAAGGATAGGATTACGGTTACGGGTTGGGCTTAGGTTTAGGGTTAAAGTTTACTGCTAGGGTTAGGGATAGGGTTCAGGGTTAGCTTTAGGGGTTCTGGTTAGTGTTAGGTGTTAGGTTAGTGTCAGGGTTAGGTCTAGTCGTGAGGGTAAGGTTTAGGGTTAGCTTTAAGAGCTAGGGTTATGTTTAATGGTTAGGATTAGGATTAAGGGTTAGCGTAAGGCTTAGGGGTTAGGGTAAAGGGTTAGGGTTTTTGTTAGGCATAGCGTTGCGGTTAGAAGTAAGGGTTACTGTCAGTGTTAGGGTAGTCGGTAGGGTTACGGTTAGGGTTAGCGGTTTAGAATTAGGGTTAGCGATTAGGTGTCACAGTGATGACTAGGATATAGGGTTAGAATTCTGGGATAGGGGTTGTTCTCAGGAAATGGGTTATGCATTAACGTTAGGATAAGAGGTTAAAGTTGGGCGCACGGTGAGGTTTACGTGTTAAGGGGAGAAATAGGAACAGGGTTGGGTGTTATGTTCAGGGTTAGGGTTATCTGTTAAAGGTATTGTTTATGCTTAGCGCATGGGCCCTGTCTGCATTAGGCGGGCGGGGGGAATTTAGGGGGCTGGGATTGTACCCGGGAACCCACTCTATCATACTCTGGGTATGGGCCCGTGGGTTTCATGCAGGACACAGTGGTAGAGCCTCCGTTCTCGCATGGCATGGGATGATTGCAGGCTTTCTAAACTCTAAGAAAGCAAGAAGTCTGAGAATTAGATTTAGGGTTAGGATTATGGTTAGGGTTAAGGATGAAGTTTAGTGTTAGGGTGAGGGCGTAGGGATAGGGATTAGTGTTAGGGTTAAAGGTTACTCTTAAGTTTAACGGTTACACTTTGGTTTAGGGTTGAGGTTTACGGTTAGGGTTAAGATGAGGTGTTAGGTTAGGTACAGGGTTAGGGTTAAGTGTTAGGTTTAGGGTTGAAGATTAGGATTAGGGTTAGGATTAAAGGTTAGCGTGAGAGTTAACGCTTAGGGTTAAGGTTAAGAGTTAGGGTTTAGGGTTAGGTTTAGGGTTAGGGTTAGTTTTAGGGTTAGAGTTATGTGCTATGGTTTGTGTTAGGGGTTAGGTTTAGGTTTACTGTTCACGGTTAGGGTTACGTTTAGGGTTTAGCATTAGGGTTAGGGTTAAGGGATAGGATTAGGGTTAAGTGTTGGGCTTCGGGTTAGGGTTTAGTGTTAGGGTTATCATTAAGGATTAGGGGTAGGGTCAGGGTTAAATGCTTGGGTGCGGGTAATGGTTAGGGTCAGGGTTAAGGTTCACGGATAGGGTTAGTGTTAAGGGTTACGGGTAGGTTTAGGGTTCAGGGTTAGTGTTAGCATTAGGGATTAAGGTTAGGATTAGGCGGTAGCTTAGATTTAGGTTTAGATCTAGGCGTTAGGGTAACGGCTAGCGTTAGGGTTAAGAGATAGGTTTAGGTTTAATGCTTAGGATTAGGGTTAGGGTTTGGGGTTAAAGTAAGTGTTAGGGGTTAGGTTTAAGGATCAAAGGTTAGGGTTATTTGTAGCTGTAGTGTTAGGGTTAGGGATAAGGGATCCCATTAGCATTAAGGGTCTTCCTTACTGTAGGTTTAAGGGTTAGGCTTAGAGTTAAAGGTTAAGGTTAGGGTCAGTGTTAAGATTTAGGGTGAGGGTTAACGGTTAGGGTAAAGGTTAAGCGTTAGGGTTAGGGATTAGTGATTAGGGTTTTTGGTTAGTGTTAGGGTTAGCGGTTAGGAGTTAGTGTTTTATGAAGGGGTATGGTTAGAATTAGGATTGGGGTTAGAGTTAGGGTGAGGTATAGGGGTTAGGTTTAGGGGTTAGTTTTAGGGTAAAAGGATAGGATTAGGGTTACGGGTTGGGCTTAGGTTTAGGGTTAAAGTTTACTGCTAGGGTTAGGGATAGGGTTCAGGGTTAGTTTTAGGGGTTCTGGTTAGGGTTAGGTGTTAGGTTAGTGTCAGGGTTAGGTCTAGTCGTAAGAGTAAGATTTAGGGTTAGTTTTAAGAGCCTGGGGCTGGGCGCGGTGGCTCACGCCTGTAATCCTAGCACTCTGGGAGGCCGAGGCGGGTGGATCGCTCGAGGTCAGGAGTTCGAGACCAGCCTGAGCAAGAGTGAGACCCTGTCTCTACTAAAAATAGAAAGAAATTATATGGACAACTAAAATATATATATACAAAAAATTAGCCAGGCATGGTGGCGCATGCCTGTAGTCCCAGCTACTCGGAAGGCTGAGGCAGTAGGATCGCTTAAGCACAGGAGTGTGAGGTTGCTGTGAGCTAGGCTGACGCCACGGCAGTCACTCTAGCCCGAGCAACAGAGTGAGACACTGTCTCAAAAAAAAAAAAAAAAAAAAAGAGCTAGGGTTAGGTTTAATGGTTAGGATTAGGATTAGGGTTAAGGGATAGGGTAAGGCTTAGGGGTAATGGTGAAGGGTTAGGGTCAAGGATTAGGGTTTTTGTTAGGCATAGCGTTGGGGTTAGAAGTAAGGGTTACTGTCAGTGTTAGGGTTGTAGGTAGGGTTACGGTTAGGGTTAGCGGTTTAGAATTAGGGTTAGGGATTAGGTGTCACAGTGATGACTAGGAAATAGGGTTAGAATTCTGGGATAGGGGTTGTTCTCAGGAAATGGGTTATGCATTAACGTTAGGATAAGAGGTTAAAGTTAGGCGCACGGTGAGGTTTACGTGTTAAGGGGAGAAATAGGAACAGGGTTGGGTGCTATGTTCAGGGTTAGGGTTATCTGTTAAAGGTATTGTTTATGCTTAGCGCACGGGCCCTGTCTGCATTAGGCGGGCGGAGGGAGTTTAGGGGGCTGGGATTGTACCCAGGAACCCACTCTATCATACTCTGGGTATGGGCCCGTGGGTTTCATGCAGGACACAGTGGTAGAGCCTCCTTTCACGCATGGCATGGGAGGATTGCAGGCTTTCTAAACTCTAAGAAAGCAAGAAGTCTGAGAATTAGATTTAGGGTTAGGATTGTGGTTAGGGTGAAGGATGAAGTTTAGTGTTAGGGTGAGGGCTTAGGGTTAGGGATTAGGGTTAGGGTTAAAGGTTACTCTTAGGTTTAACGGTTACACTTTGTTTTCGGGTTGAGGTTTACGGTTAGGGTTAAGATGAGGGGTTAGGGTTTGGTACAGGGTTAGGGTTAAGTGTTAGGTTTAGGGATGAAGATTAGGATAAGGGTTAGGATTAAAGGTTAGCGTGAGAGTTAACGCTTAATGTTAAGGTTAAGAGTTAGGGTTTAGGGTTAGGGTTAGGGTTAGTTTTAGGGTTAGAGTTATGTGCTATGGTTTGTGTTAGAGGTTAGGGTTAGGTTTACTGGTCACGGTTAGGGTTACGTTTAGGGTTTAGCATTAGGGTTAGGGTTAAGGGATAGGATTAGGGTTAAGTGTTGGGCTTAGGGTTAGGATTTAGTGTTAGGGTTATCTTTAAGGATTAGGGGTAGGGTCAGGGTTAAATGCTTGGGTGCGGGTAATGGTTAGGGTCAGGTTTAAGGTTCACGGATAGGGTTAGTGTTAAGGGTTACGGGTAGGTTTAGGGTTCAGGGTTAGAGTTAGCATTAGGGCCTAAGCTTAGAATTAGGCGTAGGTTAGATTTAGGGTTAGATCTAGGCGTTACGGTAAGGGCTTGCGTTAGGGTTAAGAGATAGGGTTAGGTTTAATGCTTAGGATTAGGGTTAGGGTTTGGGGTTAAAGTAAGTGTTAGGGGTTAGGTTTAAGGATCAAAGGTTAGGGTTATTTTTAGCTGTAGTGTTAGGGTTAGGGATAAGGGATCCCATTAGCATTAAGGGTCTTCCTTACTGTAGGGTTAAGGGTTAGGCTTAGAGTTAAAGGTGAAGGTTAGGGTCAGTGTTAAGATTTAGGGTGAGGGTTAACGGTTAGGGTAAAGGTTAAGCGTTAGGGTTAGGGATTAGTGATTAGGGTTTTTGGTTAGTGTCAGGGTTAGCGGTTAGGAGTTAGTGTTTTATGAAGGGGTATGGTTAGAATTAGGATTGGGGTTAGAGTTAGGGTGAGGTATAGGGGTTAGGTTTGGGGGTTAGTTTTAGGGTAAAAGGATAGGATTAGGGTTACGGGTTGGGCTTAGTTTTAGGGTTAAAGTTTACTGCTAGGGTTAGGGATAGGGTTCAGGGTTAGCTTTAGGGGTTCTGGTTAGGGTTAGGTGTTAGGTTAGTGTCAGGGTTAGGTCTAGTCGTGAGGGTAAGGTTTAGGGTTAGCTTTAAGAGCTAGGGTTAGGTTTAATGGTTAGGATTAGGATTAGGGTTAAGGGTTAGGGTAAGGCTTAGGGGTAATGGTGAAGGGTTAGGGTCAAGGGTTAGGGTTTTTGTTAGGCATAGCGTTGGGGTTAGAAGTAAGGGTTACTGTCAGTGTTAGGGTTGTAGGTAGGGTTACGGTTAGGGTTATCGGTTTAGAATTAGGGTTAGGGATTAGGTGTCACAGTGATGACTAGGAAATAGGGTTAGAATTATGGGATAGGGGTTGTTCTCAGGAAATGGGTTATCCATTAACGTTAGGATAAGAGGTTAAAGTTAGGCGCACGGTGAGGTTTACGTGTTAAGGGGAGAAATAGGAACAGGGTTGGGTGTTATGTTCAGGGTTAGGGTTATCTGTTAAAGGTATTGTTTATGCTTAGGGCACGGGCCCTGTCTGCATTAGGCGGGCGGGGGGAGTTTAGGGGGCTGGGATTGTACCCGGGAACCCACTCTATCATACTCTGGGTATGGGCCTGTGGGTTTCATGCATTACACAATGGTAGAGCCTCCTTTCACGCCTGGCATGGAAGGATTGCAGGCTTTCTAAACTCTAAGAAAGCAAGAAGTCTGAGAATTAGATTTAGGGTTAGGATTATGGTTGGGGTTAAGGATGAAGTTTAGTGTTAGGGTGAGGGTTTAGGGATAGGGATTAGGGTTAGGGTTAAAGTTTACTCTTAGGTTTAACGGTTACACTTTGGTTTCAGGTTGAGGTTTACGGTTAGGGTTAAGATGAGGGGTTAGGGTTTGGTACAGGTTTAGGGTTAAGTGTTAGGTTTAGGGTTGAAGATTAGGATTAGGGTTAGGATTAAAGGTTAGCATGAGAGTTAACGCTTAGGGTTAAGGTTAAGAGTTAGGGTTTAGGGTTAGGGTTAGGGTTAGGGTTAGTTTTAGGGTTAGAGTTATGTGCTATGATTTGTGTTACAGGTTAGAGTTAGGTTTACTGGTGACGGTTAGGGTTACGTTTAGGGGTTAGCATTAGGGTTAGGGTTAGGTTAAGGGATAGGATTAGGGTTAAGTGTTGGGCTTAGGGTTAGGGTTTAGTGTTAGGGTTATCATTAAGGATTAGTGGTAGGGTCAGGTTTAAATCCTTGGGTGCGGGTAATGGTTAGGGTCAGGGTTAAGGTTCACGGATTGGGTTAGTGTTAAGAGTTACGGGTAGGTTTAGGGTTCAGGGTTAGAGTTAGCATTAGGGCTTAAGGTTAGGATTAGGCGGTAGGTTATATTTAGGGTTAGATCTAGGCGTTAGGGTAAGGGCTAGCGTTAGGGTTAAGAGATAGGGTTAGGTTTAATGCTTAGGATTAGGGTTAGGGTTTGGGGTTAAAGTAAGTGTTAGGGGTTAGGTTTAAGGATCAAGGTTAGGGTTATTTTTAGCTGTAGTGTTAGGGTTAGGGATAAGGGATCCCATTAGCATTAAGGGTCTTCCTTACTGTAGGGTTAAGGGTTAGGCTTAGAGTTAAAGGTTAAGGTTAGGGTCAGTGTTAAGATTTAGGGTGAGGGTTAAGGGTTAGGGTAAAGGTTAAGCGTTAGAGTTAGGGATTAGTGATTAGGGTTTTTGGTTAGTGTTAGGGTTAGCGGTTAGGAGTTAGTGTTTTATGAAGGGGTATGGTTAGAATTAGGATTGGGGTTAGAGTTAGGGTGAGGTATAGGGGTTAGGTTTAGGGGTTAGTTTTAGAGTAAAAGGATAGGATTAGGGATACGGGTTGGGGTTAGGTTAGGGTTAAAGTTTACTGCTAGGGTTAGGGATAGGGTTCAGGATTAGCTTTAGGGGTTCTGGTTAGGGTTAGGTGTTAGGTTAGTGTCAGGGTTAGGTCCAGTCGTGAGGGTAAGGTTTAGGCTTAGCTTTAAGAGCTAGGGTTAGGTTTAATGGTTAGGATTAGGATTAGGGTTAAGGGTTAGGGTAAGGCTTAGGGGTTAGGGTGAAGGGTTAGAGTCAAGGGTTAGGGTTTTTGTTAGGCATAGCGTTGGGTTTAGAAGTAAGGGTTACTGTCAGTGTTAGGGTTGTAGGTAGGGTTACAGTTAGGGTTAGCGGTTTAGGATTAGGGTTAGGGATTAGGTGTCACAGTGATGACTAGGAGATAGGGTTAGTATTGTGGGATAGGGGTTGTTCTCAGGAAATGGGTTATGCATTAACTTTAGGATAAGAGGTTAAACTTAGGCGCACGGTGAGGTTTACATGTTAAGGGGAGAAATAGGAACAGGGTTGGGTGTTATGTTCAGGGTTAGGGTTATCTGTTAAAGGTATTGTTTATGCTTAGCGCACGGGCCCTGTCTGCATTAGGCGGGCGGGAGGAGTTTAGGGGGCTGGGATTGTACCCGGGAACCCACTCTATCATACTCTGGGTATGGGCCCGTGGGTTTCATGCAGGACACAGTGGTAGAGCCTCCTTTCACGCATGGCATGGAAGGATTGCAGGCTTTCTAAACTCTAAGAAAGCAAGAAGTCTGAGAATTAGATTTAGTGTTAGGATTCTGGTTAGGGTGAAGGATGAAGTTTAGTGTTAGGGTGAGGGCTTAGGGTTAGGGATTAGGGTTAGGGTTAAAGGTTACTCTTAGGTTTAACGGTTACACTTTGGTTTCGGGTTGAGGTTTACGGTTAGGGTTAAGATGAGGGGTTAGGGTTTGGTACAGGGTTGGGGTTAAGTGTTAGGTTTAGGGATGAAGATTAGGATTAGGGTTAGGATTAAATGTTAGCGTGAGAGTTAACGCTTAATGTTAAGGTTAAGAGTTAGGGTTTAGGGTTAGGGTTAGGGTTAGTTTTAGGGTTAGAGTTATGTGCTATGGTTTGTGTTAGAGGTTAGGGTTAGGTTTACTGGTGACGGTTAGGGTTACGTTTAGGGTTTAGCATTAGGGTTAGGGTTAAGGGATAGGATTAGGGTTAAGTGTTGGGCTTAGGGTTAGGGTTTAGTGTTAGGGTTATCTTTAAGGATTAGGTGTAGGGTCAGGGTTAAATGCTTGGGTGCGGATAATGGTTAGGGTCAGGGTTAAGGTTCACAGATAGGGTTAGTGTTAAGGGTTACGGGTAGGTTTAGGGTTCAGGGTTAGAGTTAGCATTAGGGCTTAAGGTTAGTATTAGGCGGTAGGTTAGATTTAGGGTTAGATCTAGGCGTTAGGGTAAGGGCTAGCGTTAGGGTTAAGAGATAGGGTTAGGTTTAATGCTTAGGATTAGGGTTAGGGTTTGGGGTTAAAGTAAGTGTTAGGGGTTAGGTTTAAGGATCAAGGTTAGGGTTATTTTTAGCTGTAGTGTTAGGGTTAGGGATAAGGGATCCCATTAGCATTAAGGGTCTTCCTTACTGAAGGGTTAAGGGTTAGGCTTAGAGTTAAAGGTTAAGCTTAGGGTCAGTGTTAAGATTTAGGGTGAGGGTTAACGGTTAGGGTAAAGGTTAAGCATTAGAGTTAGGGATTAGTGATTAGGGTTTTTGGTTAGTGTTAGGGTTAGCGGTTAGGAGTTAGTGTTTTATGAAGGGGTATGGTTAGAATTAGCATTGGGGTTAGAGTTAGGGTGAGGTATAGGGGTTAGGTTTAGGGGTTAGTTTTAGAGTAAAAGGATAGGATTAGGGATACGGGTTGGGGTTAGGTTAGGGTTAAAGTTTACTGCTAGGGTTAGGGATAGGGTTCAGGATTCGCTTTAGGGGTTCTGGTTAGGGTTAGGTGTTAGGTTAGTGTCAGGGTTAGGTCCAGTCGTGAGGGTAAGGTTTAGGCTTAGCTTTAAGAGCTAGGGTTAGGTTTAGTGGTTAGGATTAGGATTAGGGTTAAGGGTTAGGGTAAGGCTTAGGGGTTAGGGTGAAGGGTTAGAGTCAAGGGTTAGGGTTTTTGTTAGGCATAGCGTTGGGGTTAGAATTAAGGGTTACTGTCAGTGTTAGGGTTGTAGGTAGGGTTACACTTAGGGTTAGCGGTTTAGAATTAGGGTTAGGGATTAGGTGTCACAGTGATGACTAGGTGATAGGGTTAGAATTGTGGGATAGGGGTTGTTCTCAGGAAATGGGTTATGCATTAACTTTAGGATAAGAGGTTAAAGTTAGGCGCACGGTGAGGTTTACGTGTTAAGGGGAGAAATAGGAACAGGGTTGGGTGTTATGTTCAGGGTTAGGGTTATCTGTTAAAGGTATTGTTTATGCTTAGCGCACGGGCCCTGTCTGCATTAGGCGGGCGGGAGGAGTTTAGGGGGCTGGGATTGTACCCGGGAACCCACTCTATCATACTCTGGGTATGGGCCCGTGGGTTTCATGCAGGACACAGTGGTAGAGCCTCCTTTCACGCATGGCATGGGAGGATTGCAGGCTTTCTAAACTCTAAGAAAGCAAGAAGTCTGAGAATGAGATTTAGGGTTACGATTCTGGTTAGGGTGAAGGATGAAGTTTAGTGTTAGGGTGAGGGCTTAGGGTTAGGGATTAGGGTTAGGGTTAAAGGTTACTCTTAGGTTTAACGGTTACACTTTGGTTTCGGGTTGAGGTTTACAGTTAGGGTTAAGATGAGGGGTTAGGGTTTGGTACAGGGTTAGGGTTAAGTGTTAGGTTTAGGGTTGAAGATTAGGATTAGGGTTAGGATTAAAGGTTAGCGTGAGAGTTAACACTTAGGGTTAAGGTTAAGAGTTAGGGTTTAGGGTTACGGTTAGGGTTAGTTTTAGGGTTAGAGTTATGTGCTATGGTTTGTGTTAGAGGTTAGGGTTAGGTTTACTGGTGACGGTTAGGGTTACGTTTAGGGGTTAGCATTAGGGTTAGGGTTAGGTTAAGGGATAGGATTAGGGTTAAGTGTTGGGCTTAGGGTTAGGGTTTAGTGTTAGGGTTATCATTAAGGATTAGGGGTAGGGTCAGGGTTAAATGCTTGGGTGCGGGTAATGGTTAGGGTCAGGGTTAAGGTTCACGGATAGGGTTAGTGTTAAGGGTTACGGGTAGGTTTAGGGTTCAGGGTTAGAGTTAGCATTAGGGCTTAAGGTTAGGATTAGGCGGTAGGTTAGATTTAGGGTTAGATCTAGGCGTTAGGGTAAGGGCTAGCGTTAGGGTTAAGAGATAGGGTTAGGTTTAATGCTTAGGATTAGGGTTAGGGTTTGTGGTTAAAGTAAGTGTTAGGGGTTAGGTTTAAGGATCAAGGTTAGGGTTAATTTTAGCTGTAGTGTTAGGGTTAGGGATAAGGGATCCCATTAGCATTAAGGTTCTTCCTTACTGTAGGGTTAAGGGTTACTCTTAGAGTTAGAAGGTTCAGGTTAGGGTCAGTGTTAAGATTTAGGGTGAGGGTTAACGGTTAGGGTAAAGGTTAAGCGTTAGGGTTAGGGATTAGTGATTAGGGTTTTTGGTTAGTGTTAGGGTTAGCGGTTAGGAGTTAGTGTTTTATGAAGGGGTATGGTTAGAATTAGCATTGGGGTTAGAGTTAGGGTGAGGTATAGGGGTTAGGTTTAGGGGTTAGTTTTAGGGTAAAAGGATAGGATTAGGGTTGCGGGTTGGGCTTAGTTTTAGGGTTAAAGTTTACTGCTAGGGTTAGGGATAGGGTTCAGGGTTAGCTTTAGGGGTTCTGGTTAGGGTTAGGTGTTAGGTTAGTGTCAGGGTTAGGTCCAGTCGTGAGGGTAAGGTTTAGGGTTAGCTTTTTTTTTTTTTTTTTTTTTTTTTTTTTGAGACAGAGTCTCACTCTGTTTCCCAGGCTAGAGTGAGTGCCGTGGCATCAGCCTTGCTCACAGCAACCTCAAACTCCTGAGCTCAAGGGATCCTCCTGTCTCAGACTCCCAAGTAGCTGGGACTACAGGCATGCGCCACCATGCCCGGCTAATCTTTTCTATATATATTTTTAGCTGTCCATATAATTTCTTTCTATTTTAGTAGAGATGGGGTCTCGCTCTTGCTCAGGCTGGTCTCGAACTTCTGAGCTCAAACGATCCACCCACCTCGGCCTCCCAGAGTGCTAGGATTACAGGCGTGAGCCACCGCGCCCGGCCTAGGGTTACCTTTAAGAGCTAGGGTTAGGTTTAATGGTTAGGATTAGGATTAGGGTTAAGGGTTAGGGTAAGGCTTAGGGGTTAGGGTGAAGGGTTAGGGTCAAGGGTTAGGGTTTTTGTTAGGCATAGCGTTGGGGTTAGAATAAGGGTTACTGTCAGTGTTAGGGTTGTAGGTAGGGTTACGGTTAGGGTTAGCGGTTTAGAATTAGGGTTAGGGATTTGGTGTCACAGTGATGAATAGGAGATAGGGTTAGAATTATGGGATAGGGGTTGTTCTCAGGAAATGGGTTATGCATTAACGTTAGGATAAGAGGTTAAAGTTAGGGGCACGGTGAGGTTTACGTGTTAAGGGGAGCAATAGGAACAGGGTTGGGTGTTATGTTCAGGGTTAGGGTTATCTGTTAAAGGCATTGTTTATGCTTAGGGCACGGGCCCTGTCTGCATTAGGCGGGCGGGGGGAGTTTAGGGGGCTGGGATTGTTCCCGGGAACCCACTCTATAATACTCTGGGTATGCGCCCGTGGGTTTCATGCAGGACACAGTGGTAGAGCCTCCTTTCACGCATGGCATGGGAGGATTGCAGGCTTTCTAAACTCTAAGAAAGCAAGAAGTCTGAGAATTAGATTTAGGGTTAGGATTATGTTTAGGGTTAAGGATGAAGTTTAGTGTTAGGGTGAGTGCTTAGGGTTAGGGATTAGAGTTAGGGTTAAAGGTTACTCTTAGGTTTAACGGTTACACTTTGTTTTAGGGTTGAGGTTTACGGTTAGGGTTAAGATAAGGGGTTAGGGTTTGGTACAGGGTTAGGGTTAACTGTTAGTTTTAGGGTTGAAGATTAGGATTAGGGTTAGGATTAAAGGTTAGCATGAGAGTTAACGCTTAGGGTTAAGGTTAAGAGTTAGGGTTTAGGGTCAGGGTTAGGGTTAGGGTTAGTTTTAGGGTTAGAGTTATGTGCTATGGTTTGTGTTAGAGGTTAGGGTTAGTTTTACTGGTCATGGTTAGGGTTATGTTTAGGGGTTAGCATTAGGGTTAGGGTTAGGGTTAAGGGATAGGATTAGGGTTAAGTGTTGGGCTTAGGGTTAGGGTTTAGTGTTAGGGTTATCATTAAGGATTAGCGGTAGGGTCAGGGTTAAATGTTTGGGTGCGGGTATTGGTTAGGGTCCGGGTTAAGGTTCGCGGATAGGGTTAATGTTAAGGGTTACGGGTAGATTTAGGGTTCAGGGTTAGAGTTAGCATTAGGGCTTAAGGTTAGGATTAGGCGGTAGGTTAGATTTAGGGTTAGATCTAGGCGTTAGGTTAAGGGCTAGCGTTAGGGTTAAGAGATAGGGTTAGGTTTAATGCTTAGGATTAGGGTTAGGGTTTGGGGTTAAAGTAAGTGTTAGGGGTTAGGTTTAAGGATCAAAGGTTAGGGTTATTTTTAGCTGTAGTGTTAGCGTTAGGTATAAGGGATCCCATCAGCATTAAGGGTCTTCCTTACTGTAGGGTTAAGGGTTAGGCTTAGAGTTAGAGGTTAAGGTTAGGGTCAGTGTTAAGATTTAGGGTGAGGGTTAACGGTTAGGGTAAAGGTTAAGCGTTAGGGTTAGGGATTAGTGATTAGGATTTTTGGTTAGTGTTAAGGTTAGCGGTTAGGAGTTAGTGTTTTTTGAAGGGGTATGGTTAGAATTAGGATTGGGGTTAGGGTTAGGGTGAGGTATAGGGGTTAGGTTTAGGGGTTAGTTTTAGGGTAAAAGGACAGGATTAGGGTTACGGGTTGGGCTTAGGTTTAGGGTTAAAGTTTACTGCTAGGGTTAGGGATAGGGTTCAGGGTTAGCTTTAGGGGTTCTGGTTAGGGTTAGGTTTTAGGTTAGTGTCAGGGTTAGGTCCAGTCGTGAGGGTAAGGTTTAGGGTTAGCTTTAAGAGCTAGGGTTAGGTTTAATGGTTAGGATTAGGATTAGGGTTAAGGGTTAGGATAAGGCTTAGGGGTTGGGGTGAAGGGTTAGGGTCAAGGGTTAGGGTTTTTGTTAGGCATAGCGTTGGGGTTAGAAGTAAGGGTTACTGTCAGTGTTAGGGTTGTAGGTAGGCTTACAGTTAGTGTTAGCGGTTTAGAATTAGGGTTAGGGATTAGGTGTCCCAGTGATGACTAGGAGATAGGGTTAGAATTATGGGATAGGGGTTGTTCTCAGGAAATGGGTTATGCATTAACGTTAGGATAAGAGGTTAAAGTTAGGCGCACGGTGAGGTTTACGTGTTAAGGGGAGAAATAGGAACAGGGTTGGGTGTTATGTTCAGGGTTAGGGTTATCTGTTAAAGGTATTGTTTATGCTTAGCGCACAGGCAGTGTCTGCATTAGGCGGGCGGGGGGGAGTTTAGGGGCTGGGATTGTACCCGGGAACCCACTCTATCATACTCTGGGTATGGGCCCGTGGGTTTCATGCAGGACACAGTGGTAGAGCCTCCTTTCACGCATGGCATGGGAGGATTGCAGGCTTTCTAAACTCTAAGAAAGCAAGAAGTCTGAGAATTAGATTTAGGGTTAGGATTCTGGTTAGGGTGAAGGATGAAGTTTAGTGTTAGGGTGAGGGCTTAGGGTTAGGGATTAGGGTTAGGGTTAAAGGTTATTCTTAGGTTTAACGGTTACACTTGGTTTCGGGTTGAGGTTTACGGTTAGGGTTAAGATGAGGGGTTAGGGTTTGGTACAGGGTTAGGGTTAAGTGTTAGGTTTAGGGATGAAGATTAGGATTAGGGTTAGGATTAAAGGTTAGCGTGAGAGTTAACGCTTAATGTTAAGGTTAAGAATTCGGGTTTAGGGTTAGGGTTAGGGTTAGTTTTAGGGTTAGAGTTATGTGCTATGGTTTGTGTTAGAGGTTAGGGTTAGGTTTACTGGTCACGGTTAGGGTTACGTTTAGGGGTTAGCATTAGGGTTAGGGTTAGGGTTAGGGTTAAGGGATAGGATTAGGGTTAAGTGTTGGGCTTAGGGTTAGGGTGTAGTGTTAGGGTTATCTTTAAGGATTAGGGGTAGGGTCAGGGTTAAATGCTTGGGTGCGGGTAATGGTTAGGGTCAGGGTTAAGGTTCACGGATAGGGTTAGTGTTAAGGGTTACGGGTAGGTTTAGGGTTCAGGGTTAGAGTTAGCATTAGGGCTTAAGGTTAGGATTAGGCGGTAGGTTAGATTTAGGGTTAGATCTAGGCGTTAGGGTATGGGCTAGCGTTTGGGTTAAGAGATAGGGTTAGGTTTAATGCTTAGGATTAGGGTTAGGGTTTGGGGTTAAAGTAAGTGTTAGGGGTTAGGTTTAGGATCAAAGGTTAGGGTTATTTTTAGCTGTAGTGTTAGGGTTAGGGATAAGGGATCCCATTAGCATTAAGGGTCTTCCTTACTGTAGGGTTAAGGGTTAGGCTTAGAGTTAAAGGTTCAGGTTAGGGTCAGTGTTAAGATTTAGGGTGAGGGTTAATGGTTAGGGTAATGGTTAAGCGTTAGGGTTAGGGATTAGTGATTAGGGTTTTTGGTTAGTGTTAGGGTTAGCGGTTAGGAGTTAGTGTTTTATGAAGGGGTATGGTTAGAATTAGGATTGGGGTTAGAGTTAGGGTGAGGTATAGGGGTTAGGTTTAGGGGTTAGTTTTAGGGTAAAAGGATAGGATTAGGGTTACGGGTTGGGCTTAGGTTTAGGGTTAAAGTTTACTGCTAGGGTTAGGGATAGGGTTCAGGGTTAGCTTTAGGGGTTCTGGTTAGGGTTAGGTGTTAGGTTAGTGTCAGGGTTAGGTCCAGTCGTGAGGGTAAGGTTTAGGGTTAGCTTTTTTTTTTTTTTTTTTTTTTTTTTTTTTTTGAGACAGAGTCTCACTCTGTTTCCTAGGCTAGAGTGAGTGCCGTGGCATCAGCCTTGCTCACAGCAACCTCAAACTCCTGAGCTCAAGGGATCCTCCTGTCTCAGACTCCCGAGTAGCTGGGACTACAGGCATGCGCCACCATGCTCGGCTAAACTTTTCTATATATATTTTTAGCTGTCCATATAATTTCTTTCTATTTTTAGTAGAGATGGGGTCTCGCTCTTGCTCAGGCTGGTCTCGAACTTCTGAGCTCAAACGATCCACCCACTTCGGCCTCCCAGAGTACTAGGATTACAGGCGTGAGCCACCGTGCCCGGCCTAGGGTTAGCTTTAAGAGCTAGGGTTAGGTTTAATGGTTAGGATTAGGATTAGGGTTAAGGGTTAGGGTAAGGCTTAGGGGTTGGGGTGAAGGGTTAGGGTCAAGGGTTAGGGTTTTTGTTAGGCATAGCGTTGGGGTTAGAAGTAAGGGTTACTGTCAGTGTTAGGGTTGTAGGTAGGCTTACAGTTAGGGTTAGCGGTTTAGAATTAGGGTTAGGGATTAGGTGTCACAGTGATGACTAGGAGATAGGGTTAGAATTATGGGATAGGGGTTGTTCTCAGGAAATGGGTTATGCATTAACGTTAGGATAAGAGGTTAAAGTTAGGCGCATGGTGAGGTTTACGTGTTAAGGGGAGAAATAGGAACAGGGTTGGGTGTTATGTTCAGGGTTAGGGTTATCTGTTAAAGGTATTGTTTATGCTTAGCGCACAGGCAGTGTCTGCATTAGGCGGGCGGGGGGGAGTTTAGGGGGCTGGGATTGTACCCGGGAACCCACTCTATCATACTCTGGGTATGGGACCGTGGGTTTCATGCAGGACACAGTGGTAGAGCCTCCATTCACGCATGGCATGGGAGAATTCCAGGCTTTCTAAACTCTAAGAATGCAAGAAGTCTGAGAATTAGATTTAGGGTTAGGATTATGGTTAGGGTTAAGGATGAAGTTTAGTGTTAGGGTGAGGGCTTAGGGTTAGGGATTAGGGTTAGGGTTAAAGGTTACTCTTAGGTTTAATGGTTACACTTTGGTTTCGGGTTGAGGTTTACGGTTAGTGTTAAGATGAAGGGTTAGGGTTTGGCACAGGGTTAGGGTTAAGTGTTAGGTTTAGGGTTGAAGATTAGGATTAGGGTTAGGATTAAAGGTTAGAGTGAGAGCTAACGCTTAGGATTAAAGTTAAGTGTTAGGGTTTAGGGTTAGGGTTAGGGTTAGTTTTAGGGTTAGAGTTATGTGCTGTGGTTTGTGTTAGAGGTTAGGGTTATGTTTACTGGTGACGGTTAGGGTTACGTTTAGGGGTTAGCCTTAGGGTTAGGGTTAGGGTTAGGGTTAAGGGATAGGATTAGGGTTAAGTGTTGGGCTTAGGGTAAGGGTTTAGTGTTAGGGTTATCATTAAGGATTAGGGGTAGGGTCAGGGTTAAATGCTTGGGTGCGGGTAATGGTTAGGGTCAGGGTTAAGGTTCACGGATAGGGTTAGTGTTAAGGGTTACGGGTAGGTTTAGGGTTCAGGGTTAGAGTTAGCATTAGGGCTTAAGGTTAGGATTAGGCGGTAGGTTAGATTTAGGGTTAGATCTAGGCGTTAGGGTAAGGGCTAGCGTTAGGGTTAAGAGATAGGGTTAGGTTTAATGCTTAGGATTAAGGTTAGGGTTTGGGGTTAATGTAAGTGTTAGGGGTTAGGTTTAAGGATCAAGGTTAGGGTTATTTTTAGCTGTATTTTTAGGGTTAGGGATAAGGGATCCCATTAGCCTTAAGGGTCTTCCTTACTGCAGGTTTAAGGGTTAGGCTTAGAGTTAAAGTTTAAGCTTAGGGTCAGTGTTAAGATTTAGGGTGAGGGTTAACGGTTAGGGTAAAGGTTAAGCGTTAGAGTTAGGGATTAGTGATTAGGGTTTTTGGTTAGTGTTAGGGTTAGCAGTTAGGAGTTAGTGTTTTATGAAGGGGTATGGTTAGAATTAGGATTGGGGTTAGAGTTAGGGTGAGGTATAGGGGTTAGGTTTAGGGGTTAGTTTTAGAGTAAAAGGATAGGATTAGGGATACGGGTTTGGGATAGGATAGGTTAAAGTTTACTGCTAGGGTTAGGGATAGGGTTCAGGATTAGCTTTAGGGGTTCTGGTTAGGGTTAGGTGTTAGGTTAGTGTCAGGGTTAGGTCCAGTCGTGAGGGTAAGGTTTAGGGTTAGCTTTAAGAGCTAGGGTTAGGTTTAATGGTTAGGATTAGGATTAGGGTTAAGGGTTAGGGTAAGGCTTAGGGGTTAGGGTGAAGGGTTAGAGTCAAGGGTTAGGGTTTTTGTTAGGCATAGCGTTGGGGTTAGAAGTAAGGGTTACTGTCAGTGTTAGGGTTGTAGGTAGGGTTACAGTTAGGGTTAGCGGTTTAGAATTAGGGTTAGGGATTAGGTGTCACAGTGATGACTAGGTGATAGGGTTAGAATTGTGTGATAGGGGTTGTTCTCAGGAAATGGGTTATGCATTAACTTTAGGATAAGAGGTTAAAGTTAGGCGCACGGTGAGGTTTACATGTTAAGGGGAGAAATAATAACAGGGTTGGGTGTTATGTTCAGGGTTAGGGTTATCTCTTAAAGGTATTGTTTATGCTTAGCGGACGGGCCCTGTCTGCATTAGGCGGGAGGGAGGAGTTTAGGGGGCTGGGATTGTACCCGGGAACCCACTCTATCATACTCTGGGTATGGGACCGTGGGTTTCATGCAGGACACAGTGGTAGAGCCTCCTTTCACGCATGGCATGGGAGGATGGCAGGCTTTCTAAACTCTAAGAAAGCAAGAAGTCTGAGAATTAGATTTAGGGTTAGGATTCTGGTTAGGGTGAAGGATGAAGTTTAGTGTTAGGGTGAGGGCTTAGGGTTAGGGATTAGGGTTAGGGTTAAAGTTTACTCTTAGGTTTAACGGTTACACTTTGGTTTTGGGTTGAGGTTTACGGTTAGGGTTAAGATAAGGGGTTAGGGTTTGGTACAGGGTTAGGGTTAAGTGTTAGGTTTAGGGTTGAAGACTAGGATTAGGGTTAGGATTAAAGGTTAGCGTGAGAGTTAACGATTAGTGTTAAGGTTAAGAGTTAGGGTTTAGGGTTAGGGTTAGGGTTAGTGTTAGTTTAGGGTTAGAGTTATGTGCTATGGTTTGTGTTAGAGGTTAGGGTTAGGTTTACTGGTCACGGTTAGGGTTACGTTTAGGGGTTAGCATTAGGGTTAGGGTTAGGGTTAAGGGATAGGATTAGGGTTAAGTGTTGGGCTTAGGGTAAGGGTTTAGTGTTAGGGTTATCATTAAGGATTAGGGGTAGGGTCAGGGTTAAATGCTTGGGTGCGGGTAATGGTTAGGGTCAGGGTTAAGGTTCACGGATAGGGTTAGTGTTAAGGGTTACCGGTAGGTTTAGGGTTCAGGGTTAGAGTTAGCATTAGGGCTTAAGGTTAGGATTAGGCGGTATGTTAGATTTAGGGTTAGATCTAGGCGTTAGGGTAAGGGCTAGCATTAGGGTTAAGAGATAGGGTTAGGTTTAATGCTTAGGATTAGGGTTAGGGTTTGGGGATAAAGTAAGTGTTAGGGGTTAGGTTTAAGGATCAAAGGTTAGGGTTATTTTTGGTGTAGTGTTAGGGTTAGGGATAAGGGATCCCATTAGCATTAAGGGTCTTCCTTACTGTAGGGTTAAGGGTTAGGCTTAGAGTTAAAGGTTCAGGTTAGGGTCAGTGTTAAGATTTAGGGTGAGGGTTAACGGTTAGGGTAAAGGTTAAGCGTTAGGGTTAGGGATTAGTGATTAGGGTTTTTGGTTAGTGTTAGTGTTAGCGGGTAGGAGTTAGTGTTTTATGAAGGGGTATGGTTAGAATTAGGACTGGGGTTAGAGTGAGGGTGAGGTATAGGGGTTAGGTTTAGGGGTTAGTTTTATGGTAAAAGGATAGGATTAGGGTTACGGGTTGGGCTTAGGTTTAGGGTTAAAGTTTACTGCTAGGGTTAGGGATAGGGTTCAGGGTTACCTTTAGGGGTTCTGGTTAGGGTTAGGTGTTAGGTTAGTGTCAGGGTTAGGTCTAGTCGTGAGGGTAAGGTTTAGGCTTAGCTTTAAGAGCTAGGGTTAGGTTTAATGGTTAGGATTAGGATTAGGTTTAAGGGTTAGCGTAAGGCTTAGGGGTTTGGGTGAAGGGTTCGGGTTTTTGGTCGGCATAGCGTTGGGGTTAGAAGTAAGGGTTACTGTCAGTGTTAGGGTTGTAGGTAGTGTTCCGGTTAGGGTTAGTGCTTTAGAATTAGGGTTAGGGATTAGGTGTTCCTGTGATGACTAGGAGATAGGGTTAGAATTATGGGATAGGGGTTGTTCTCTGGGAATGGGTTATGCATTAACGTTAGGATAAGAGGTTAAAGTTAGGCTCATGGTGAGGTTTACGTGTTAAGGGGAGAAATAGGAACAGGGTTGGGTGTTATGTTCAGGGTTAGGGTTATCTGTTAAAGGTATTGTTTATGCTTAGCGCACGGGCCCTGTCTGCATTAGGCGGGCGGGGGGAGTTTAGGGGGCTGGGATTGTACCCGGGAACCCACTCTATCATACTCTGGGTATGGGCCCGTGGGTTTCATGCAGGACACAGTGGTAGAGCCTCCTTTCACGCATGGCATGGGCGGATTGCAGGCTTTCTAAACTCTAAGAAAGCATGAAGTCTTAGAATTAGATTTAGGGTTAGGATTATGGTTAGGGTTAAGGATGAAGTTTAGTGTTAGGGTGAGGGCTTAATGTAAGGGATTAGGGTTAGGGTTAAAGGTTACTCTTAGGTTTAACGGTTACAGTTCGGTTTATGGTTGAGGTTTACGGTTAGGGTTAAGATGAGGGGTTAGGGTTTGGTAGACGTTTAGGGTTAAGTGTTAGGTTTAGGGTTGAAGATTAGGATTAGGGTTAGGATTAAAGGTTAGCGTGAGAGTTAACGCTTAGTGTTAAAGTTAAGAGTTAGGGTTTACGGTTAGGCTTAGGGTTAGATTTAGGGTTAGAGTTATGTGCTATGGTGTGTGTTAGGGGTTAGGGTTAGGTTTACTGTTCACGGTTAGGGTTGGGTTTAGTGGTTAGCATTAGGGTTAGGGATTATGTTTAGGGTAAGGGTCTAGAGTTAATGTTGGGCTTTAGTCTCGGGGCTTAGTTTCAGGGTCAGGGGTTAGCGTTGGTGGTAGGGCTTAGCTTTAGCGGTCAGTTTAAGGGCACAGCACCTGGTTAACCTACGGTGAGAGGGGTGCGGTCTGAGTCACCACGAAAGCACAACATCATTCCCTGGACCTTGGGACAGGACCTCCATGCAGGACTCAGGCGGAGCCTCATCTCACACATGGCATGGCTGTATTGTAGGCTTGCTTCACTCTGGGAATGGAAGTAGTGTGAGAATTAGGGTTGGGGTTGGGGTTAGGGTTTTTCGAGTTAGGGGTTAGGTTTCGAGTCAGGGTTAGGTGCTAGGGATTAGTGGTTAGGGTTAGAGTTAGTGTTAGGGGTAAGGTGTTAAGTCTGGGTTAGGGGGCCAGGGTATGGTTTAGGGTTGGAGTTAGCGTTAGGGTTAGGGGTTAGGGTTAAGGGATAGGGTTAGGATTCAGGGTGAGGGTTAGAGGGTTAACAGTTGGGGTTAGGCTTAGGGGTTAGGGATAGTGTTAGGGTTAAGGGTTAGGAGCTTGGTTCAGGTTTAAGGTTAGCATTAGGGGTTGGGGTTAGTGTTAACTGTAGGTCAGTGTTGGGGTTAGATCTCTAGGCATTAGGGTAAAGGTTAGGGTTAGGGTTAAGAGTTAGGGTTCTGTTTAACGGTTAGGATTGGGAATAGATTAAGGGTTAAGGTTAAGTTTGGGGTTATGACGAAGGATCAACGGTTAGGGTTACTTTTAGGCGTAGGGTTAGGGTAAGGGGTTAGGGTTAGTGTTAGTGTTGTTGGTCGGGTTAAGGTTAGGGTTGGTGCTTCAGAATTAGGGATTAGGTGTTACGGTTATAGCTAGGAGGTAGGGTTATAATGACGGTATAGGGCTTGTTCTCAGGGTGTCATGCATTAACGTTAAGATATGGGGTTAAAGTTAGGGTTATGGTGAGGTTTACCTGTTAAGGTGAGCAGTAGGATCAGGGTTAGGTGTTATGTTGTGGGTTAGGCTTATGGGTGAGGGGTAGGGTTTATGCTTAGGGCACGGGCCCTGTATGCCCTAGGAGGCAAAGTTAGGTGTCTGGGATGGTCGCTGGGAACCCACTCTACCGCACGCAGTGTATGGGCCTCTGGGTTTCATGCAGGACACTGTGGCAGAGCCTCCTTTCACGCATGGCGTGGGAGGATTGCAGGCTTTCTAAACTCTAAGAAAGCAAGAAGTCTGAGAATTAGATTTAGGGTTAGGGTTAAGGTTAGGGTTAAGGATGAAGTTTAGTGTTAGGGTGAGGGCTTAGGCTTAGGGATTACGGTTAGGGTTAAAGGTTACTCTTAGATTTAACGGTTACACTTTGGTTTAGAGTTGAGGTTTAAGGTTAGGGTTAAGATGAGGGGTTAGGGTTTGGTACAGGGTTAAGGTTAAGTGTTAGGTTTAGGGTTGAAGACTAGGATTAGGGTTAGGATTAAAGGTTAGCGTGAGAGTTAACGCTTAGGGTTAAGGTTAAGAGTTAGGGTTTAGGGTTAGGGTTAGGGTTAGGGTTAGTTTTAGGGTTAGAGTTATGTGCTATGGTTTGTGTTAGAGGTTAGGGTTAGGTTTACTGTTCACGGTTAGGGTTACGTTTAGGGGTTAGCATTAGGGTTAGGGTTAGGGTTAGGGTTAAGGGATAGGATTAGGGTTAAGTGTTGGGCTTAGGGTTAGGGATTAGTGTTAGGGTTATCATTAAGGATTAGGGTTAGGGTCAGGGTTAAATGCTTGGGTGCGGGTAATGGTTACGGTCAGGTTTAAGGTTCAGGGGTAGGGTTAGTGTTAAGGGTTACGGGTAGGTTTAGGGTTCAGGGTTAGCGTTAGCATTAGGGCTTAAGGTTAGGATTAGGCGGGAGGTTAGATTTAGGGTTAGAACTAGGCGTTAGGGTAAGGGCTAGAGTTAGGGTTAAGAGATAGGGTTAGGTTTAATGCTTAGGATTAGGGTTAGGGTTTGGGGTTAAAGTAAGTGTTAGGGGTTAGGTTTAAGGATCAAAGGTTAGGGTTATTTTTAGGTGTAGTGTTAGGGTTAGGGAAAAGGGATCCCATTAGCATTAAGGGTCTTCCTTACTGTAGGGTTAAGGGTTAGGCTTAGAGTTAAAAGTTAAGGTTAGGGTCAGTGTTAAGAATTAGGGTGAGGATTAACGGTTAGGGTAAAGGTTAAGCATTAGGGTTAGGGATTAGCGATTAGGGTTTTTGGTTAGTGTTAGGGTTAGAGGTTAGGAGTTCGTGTTTTATGAAGGGGTATGGTTAGAATTAGGATTGGGGTTAGAGTTAGGGTTAGGTATAGGGGTTAGGTTTAGAGGTTAGTTTTAGGGTAAAAGGATAGGATTAGGGTTATGGGTTGGACTTAGGTTTAGGGTTAAAATTTACTGCTAGGGTTAGGGATAGGGTTCAGGGTTAGCTTTAGCGGTTCTGGTTACGGTTAGGTGTTAGGTTAGTGTCAGGGTTAAGTCTAGTCGTGAGGGTAAGGTTTAGGGTTAGCTTTAAGAGCTAGGGTTAGGTTTAATGGTTAGGATTAGGATTAGGGTTAAGGGTTAGCGTAAGGCTTAGGGGTTTGGGTGAAGGGTTAGGGTTTTTGTTAGGCATAGCGTTGGGGTTAGAAGTAAGGGTTACTGTCAGTGTTAGGGTTGTAGGTAGGGTTCCAGTTAGGGTTAGCGGTTTAGAATTAGGGTTAGGGATTAGGTGTTCCAGGGATGACTAGGAGATAGGGTTAGAATTATGGGATAGGGGTTGTTCTCAGGGAATGGGTTATGCATTAACGTTAGGATAAGAGGTTAAAGTTAGGCGCACGGTGAGGTTTACGTGTTAAGGGGAGAAATAGGAACAGGGTTGGGTGTTATGTTCAGGGTTAGGGTTATCTGTTAAAGGTATTGTTTATGCTTAGCGCACGGGCCCTGTCTGCATTGGGCGGGCGGGGGGAGTTTAGGGGGCTGGGATTGTACCCGGGAACCCACTCTATCATACTCTGGGTATGGGCCCGTGGGTTTCATGCAGGACACAGTGGTAGAGCCTCCTTTCACGCATGGCATGGGAGGATTGCAGGCTTTCTAAACTCTAAGAAAGCAAGAAGTCTGAGAATTAGATTTAGGGTTAGGATTATGGTTAGGGTTAAGGATGAAGTTTAGTGTTAGGGTGAGGGCTTAAGGTTAGGGATTAGGGTTAGGGTTAAAGGTTACTCTTAGGTTTAACGGTTACAGTTCGGTTTAGGGTTGAGGTTTACGGTTAGGGTTAAGATGAGGGGTTAGGGTTTGGTAGACGTTTAGGGTTAAGTGTTAGGTTTAGGGTTGAAGATTAGGATTAGTGTTAGGATTAAAGGTTAGCGTGATAGTTAACGCTCAGGGTTTACTGTTAGGGTTAGGGTTAGTTTTAGGGTTAGAGTTATGTGCTATGGTTTGTGTTAGAGGTTAGGGTTAGGTTTACCGTTAACGGTTAGGGTTACGTTCAGGGTTTAGCATTAGAGTTAAGGTTAGGGTTAAGGGATAGGATTAGGGTTAAGTGTTAGGTTTAGGGTTGAAGATTAGGATTAGGGTTAGGATTAAAGGTTAGCATGAGATTTAACGCTTAGGGATAAGGTTTAGAGTTAGGGTTTACTGTTAGGGTTAGGGTTAGTTTTAGGGTTAGAGTTATGTGCTATGGTTTGTGATAGAGGTTAGGGTTAGGTTTACTGTTCACGGTTAGGGTTACGTTTAAGGTTTAGCATTAGGGTTAGGGATTAGTTTTAGGGTAAGGGTTTAGAGTTAGTGTTGGGCTTTAGGCTCGGGGCTTCGGTTCAGGGTCAGGGGTTAGGGTCGGTGGTACGGCCTAGCTTTAGCAGTGAGTTAAAGGGCACAACACCTGGTTAATCTAAGGTGAGACGGGTGCGGTCGAAGTCATCACGAAAGCACAACATCATTCCCTGGGCCTTGGGACAGGACCTCCATGCAGGACTCAGTCGGAGCCTCATCTCACACATGGCATGGTTGTATTGTAGGCTTCCTTCACTCTGGGAATGGAAGTAGTGTGAGAATTAGGGTTGGGGTTGGGGTTAGGGATTTCGAGTTAGGGGTTAGGTTTCGAGTCAGGGTTAGGTGCTAGGGATTAGTGGTTAGGGTTAGAGTTAGTGTTAGGGGTTAGGTGTTAAGTCTGGGTTAGGGGGCCAGGGTAAGGTTTAGGGTTGGAGTTAGCGTTAGGGTTAGGGGTTAGGGTTAAGGGAGAGGGTTAGGTATCCGGGTGAGGGTTGGAGGGTTAACAGTTGGGGTTAAGCTTAGGGGTTAGGGATAGTGTTAGAGTTAAGGGTTAGAAGTATGGTTCAGGTTTATGTTTAGCATTAGGGGTTGGGGTTAGTGTTAACTGTAGGTCAGTGTTGGGGTTAGATCTCTAGGCATTAGGGTAAAGGTTAGGGTTAGGGTTAAGTGTTAGGGTTATGTTTAATGGTTAGGATTGGGAATAGGGTTAAGGGTTAGGGTTAAGATTAGGGGTTATGACTAAGGATCAACCGTTAAGGTTACTTTTAGGCGTAGGTTTAGGGTAAGAGGTTAGGGTTAGTGTTAGTGTTGTTGGTCGGGTTAAGGTTAGGGTTGGCATTTCAGAATTAGGGATTAGGTGTTACAGTTATGGCTAGGAGTTAGGGTTATAATGACGGTATAGGGCTTGTTCTCAGGGTGTCATGCATTAACGTTAAGATATCGGGTTAAAGTTAGGGTTACGGTGAGGTTTACCTGTTAAGGTGAGCAGTAGGATCAGGGTTATGTGTTATGTTCTGGGTTAGGCTTATGGTTGAATGGTAGGGTTTACGCTTAGGGCACGGGCCCTGTATGCCCTAGGAGGCAAAGTTAGGTGTCTGTGATGGTCGCTGGGAACCCACTCTATCGTACGCAGTGTATGGGCCCCTGGGTTTTAGGCAGGACACTGGCAGAGCGTCCTTTCACGCATGGCATGGGAGGATTGCAGGCTTTCTAAACTCTAAGAAAGCAAGAAGTCTGAGAATTAGATTTAGGGTTAGGATTATGGTTAGGGTTAAGGATGAAGTTTAGTGTTAGGGGGAGGGCTTAGGGTTAGGGATTAGGGTTAGTGTTAAAGGTTACTCTTAGATTTAACAGTTACACTTTGGTTTAGGGTTGAGGTTTACGGTTAGGGTAAAGATGAGGGGTTAGGGTTTGGTACAGGGTTAGGGTTAAGTGTTAGGTTTAGGGTTAAAGATTAGGATTAGGGTTAGGATTAAAGGTTAGCGTGAGAGTTAACGCTTAGGGTTAAGGTTAAGAGTTAGCGTTAGCATTAGGGTTAGGGTTAGTTTTAGGGTTAGAGTTATGTGCCATGGTTTGTGTTAGAGGTTAGGATTAGGTTTACTGTTCACGGTTAGGGTTACGTTTAGGGGTAGCATTAGGGTTAGAGTTAGGGTTAGGGTTAAGGGATAGGATTAGGGTTAAGTGTTGAGCTTAGGGTTAGGGTTTAGTGTTAGGGTTATCGTTAACGATTAGGGTTAGGGTCAGGGTTAAATGTTTGGGTGCGGGTAATGGTTAGGGTCAGGTTTAAGGTTTATAGATAGGGTTAGTGTTAGGGGTTACGGGTAGGTTTAGGGTTCAGGGTTTAGAGTTAGCATTAGGGCTTAAGGTTAGGATTAGGTGGTAGGTTAGATTTAGGGTTAGATCTAGGCGTTAGAGTAAGGGTTAAGAGATAGGGTTAGGTTTAATGCTTAGGATTAGGGTTAGGGTTTGGGGTTAAGTGTTAGGGGTTAGGTTTAAGGATCAAAGGTTAGGGTTATTTTTAGCTGTAGTGTTAGGTTTAGGGATAAGGGATAAGATTGGCGTAAGGGTTTTTCTTACTATTAGGATTAAGGGTCAGGCTTAGATTAAAGGTTAAGGTTAGGGTCAGTGTTAAGGGTTAGGGTGAGGGTTAACGGTTACGGTAAAGGTTAAGCGTTAGTGTTAGGGATTAGCGATCAGGGTTTTTGGTAAGTGTTAGGGTTAAGAGTTCGTGTTTTATGAAGGGGTATGGTTAGAATTAGGATAGGGGTTAGTGTTAGGGTTAGGTTTAGGGGTTAGGCTTAGGGTAAAAGGATAGGATAAGGGTTAAGGGTTGGGATCAGGTTTAGGGTTAAAGTTTAGTGTTCTGGTTAATGTTTAGTGTTATGGTCCAGTTTAAGTGTTAGGGTGAGGGTTAACGGTTAGGATTAGGCTTAGAGGTTAGGGATATAGTGAGGGTTCAGTGTTAGGGTTAGGTTTAGGGTTCAGGGTTAGGGTTAGCTTTAGGGGTTATGGTTAGGGTTAGGTGTTAGGTTAGCGTCAGGGTTCGGTCTAGTCGTGAGGGTAAGGTTTAGGGTTTGCTTTAAGCGCTAGGGTTAGGTTTAATGTTTAGGATTAGGATTAGGGTTAAGGGTTAGGGTAAGGCTTAGGGGTTAGGGTGAAGGGTTAGGGTTTTTGTTAGACATAGAGTTGGGGTTAGAAGTAAGGGTTACAGTCAGTGTTAGGGTTGTAGGTAGGGTTACGGTTAGGGTTAGCAGTTTAGAATTAGGGTTAGGGATTAGGTGTTACAGTTATGACTAGGAGAGAGGGTTAGAATTATCGGATAGGGGTTGTTCTCAGGGAATGGGTTATGCATTAACATTAGGATAAGAGGTTAAAGTTAGGCTCACGGTGAGGTTTATGTGTTAAGGGGAGAAATAGGAACAGGGTTGGGTGTTATGTTCAGGGTTAGGGTTATCTGTTAAAGGTATTGTTTATGCTTAGCGCACGGGCCCTGTCTGCATTAGGCGGGCGGGGGGAGTTTAGGGGGCTGGGATTGTACCCGGGAACCCACTCTATCATACTCTGGGTATGGGCCCGTGGGTTTCATGCAGGACACAGTGGTAGAGCCTCCTTTCACGCATGGCATGGGAGGATTGCAGGCTTTCTAAACTCTAAGAAAGGAAGAAGTCTTATAATTTGATTTTAGGGTTAGGTTTATGGATAGGGTTAAGGATAAATTTTAGTGTTAGTGTGAGGGCTTAGGGTTAGGGATTAGGGTTAGGGTTAAAGGTTACTCTTAGATTTAACGGTTACACTTTGGTTTAGGGTTGAGGTTTACGGTTAGGGTTAAGATGAGGGGTTAGAGTGTGGTACAGGGTTAGGGTTAAGTGTTAGGTTTAGGGTTGAAGATTAGGATTAGGGTTAGGATTAAAGGTTAGCATGAGAGTGAACGCTTAGTGTTAAGGTTAAGAGTTAGGGTTTAGGGCCGGGCGCGGTGGCTCACGCCTGTAATCCTACCACTCTGGGAGGCCGAGGTGGGTGGATCGTTTGAGCTCAGGAGTTCAAGACCAGCCTGAGCAAGAGCGAGACCCCATCTGTACTAAAAATAGAAAGAAATTATATGGACAGCTAAAAATATATATAGAAAAAAATTAGCCGGGCATGGTGGCGCATGCCTGTAGTCCCAGCTGCTCGGGAGGCTGAGACAGGAGGATTCCTTGAGCTCAGGAGTCTGAGGTTGCTGTGAGCTAGGCTGATGCCACGGCACTCACTCTATCTTGGGCAACAGAGTGAGACTCTCTCAAAAAAAAAAAAAAAAAAAAAAAAAGATTTAGGGTTTAGGGTTATGGTTAGGGTTAGGGTTAGTTTTAGGGTTAGAGTTATGTGCTATGGTTTATGTTAGAGGTTAGGGTTAGGTTTACTGTTCACGGTTAGGGTTGGGTTTAGGGGTTAGCATTAGGGTTAGGGATTAGGTTTAGGGTAAGGGTCTAGAGTTAATGTTGGGCTTTAGGCTCGGGGCTTAGGTTCAGGGTCAGGGGTTAGCGTTGGTGGTAGGGCTTAGCTTTAGCGGTCAGTTTAAGGGCACAGGACCTGGTTAATCTACGGTGAGAGGGGTGCGGTCGGAGTCACCACGAAAGCACAACATCATTCCCTGGGCCTTGGGAGAGGACCTCCATGCAGGACTCAGGCGGAGCCTCATCTCACACATGGCATGGCTGTATTGTAGGTTTGCTTCACTCTGGGAATGGAAGTAGTGTGAGAATTAGGGTTGGGGTTGGGGTTAGGGTTTTTCGTGTTAGGGGTTAGTTTTCGAGTCAGGGTTAGGTGCTAGGGATTAGTGGTTAGGGTTAGAGTTAGTGTTAGGGGTAAGGTGTTAAGTCTGGGTTAGGGGCCAGGGTAAGGTTTAGGGTTGGAGTTAGCGTTAGGGTTAGCGGTTAGGGTTAAGGGATAGGGTTAGGATTCAGGGTGTGGGGTAGAGGGTTAGCAGTTGGGGTTAGGCCTAGTGGTTAGGGATATTGTTAGGGTTAAGGGTTAGGAGCTTGGTTCAGGTTTAATGTTAGCATTAGGGTTTGGGGTTAGTGTTAACTGTAGGTCAGTGTTGGGGTTAAATCTCTAGGCATTAGGGTAAAGGTTAGGGTTAGGGTTAAGAGTTAGGGTTATGTTTAATGGTTAGGATTGGGAATAGGGTTAAGGGTTAGGGTTAAGGTTAGGGGTTATGACTAATGATCAACGGTTAGGGTTACTTTTAGGCGTAGGATTAGGGTAAGGGGTTAGGGTTAGTGTTAGTGTTGTTGGTCGGGTTAAGGTTAGGGTTGGCGTTTCAGAATTAGGGATTAGGTGTTACGGTTATAGCTAGGAGGTAGGGTTATAATGACGGTATAGGGCTTGTTCTCAGGGTGTCATGCATTAACGTTAAGATATGGGGTTAAAGTTAGGGTTATGGTGAGGTTTACCTGTTAAGGTGAGCAGTAGGATCAGGGTTAGGTGTTATGTTGTGGGTTAGGCTTATGGGTGAGGGGTAGGGTTTATGCTTAGGGCACGGGCCCTGTATGCTCTAGGAGGCAAAGTTAGGTGTCTGGGATGGTCGCTGGGAACCCACTCTACCGCACGCAGTGTATGGGCCTCTGGGTTTCATGCAGGACACTGTGGCAGAGCCTCCTTTCACGCATGGCGTGGGAGGATTGCAGGCTTTCTAAACTCTAAGAAAGCAAGAAGTCTGAGAATTAGATTTAGGGTTAGGGTTATGGTTAGGGTTAAGGATGAAGTTTAGAGTTAGGGTGAGGGCTTAGGCTTAGGGATTACGGTTAGGGTTAAAGGTTACTCTTAGATTTAACGGTTACACTTTGGTTTCGGGTTGAGGTTTAAGGTTAGGGTTAAGATGAGGGGTTAGGGTTTGGTACAGGGTTAGGGTTAAGTGTTAGGTTTAGGGTTGAAGATTAGGATTAGGGTTAGGATTAAAAGTTAGCGTGAGAGTTAACGCTTAGGGTTAAGGTTAAGAGTTAGGGTTTAGGGTTAGGGTTAGGGTTAGGGTTAGTTTTACGGTTAGAGTTATGTGCTATGGTTTGTGTTAGAGGTTAGGGTTAGGTTTACTGTTCACGGTTAGGGTTACGTTTAGCGGTTAGCATTAGGGTTAGGGTTAGGGTTAGGGTTAAGGGATAGGATTAGGGTTAAGTGTTGGGCTTAGGGTTAGGGTTTAGTGTTAGGGTTATCATTAAGGATTAGGGTTAGGTTCAGGGTTAAATGCTTGGGTGCGGGTAATGGTTAGGGTCAGGGTTAAGGTTTACGGATAGGGTTCGTGTTAAGGGTTACAGGGTAGGTTTAGGGTTCAGGGTTAGCGTCAGCATTAAGGCTTAAGGTTAGGATTAGGCGGGAGGTTATATTTAGGGTTAGATCTGGGCGTTAGGGTAAGGGCTAGGGTTAGGGTTAAGAGATAGGGTTAGGTTTAATGCTTAGGATTAGGGTTAGGGTTTGGGGTTAAAGTAAGTGTTAGGGTTTAGGTTTAAGGATCAAAGGTTAGGGTTATTTTTAGCTGTAGTGTTAGGGTTAGGGATAAGGGATCCCATTAGCATTAAGGGTCTTCCTTACTGTAGGGTTAAGGGTTAGGCTTAGAGTTAAAGGTTAAGGTTAGGGTAAGTGTTAAGAATTAGGGTGAGGGTTAACGGTTAGGGTAAAGGTTAAGCGTTAGGGTTAGGGATTAGCGATCAGGGTTTTTGGTTAGTGCTAGGGTTAGCGGTTAGGAGTTCGTGTTTTATGAAGGGGTATGGTTAGAATTAGGATTGGGGTTAGAGTTAGGGTTAGGTATAGGGGTTAGGTTTGGCGGTTAGTTTTAGGGTAAAAGGATAGGATTAGGGTTATGGGTTGGGCTTAGGTTTAGGGTTAAAGATTACTGCTAGGGTTAGGGATAGAGTTCAGGGTTAGCTTTAGGGGTTCTCGTTAGGGTTAGGTGTTAGGTTAGTGCCAGGGTTAGGTCTAGTCGTGAGGGCAAGGTTTAGGGTTAGCTTTAAGAGCTAGGGTTAGGTTTAATGGTTAGGATTAGGATTAGGGTTAAGGGTTACCGTAAGGCTTAGGGGTTTGGGTGAAGGGTTAGGGTTTTTGTTTGGCATAGCGTTGGGGTTAGAAGTAAGAGTTACAGTCAGTGTTAGGGTTGTAGGTAGGGTTCCGGTTAGGGTTAGCGGTTTAGAATTAGGGTTAGGGATTAGATGTTCCAGTGATGACTAGGAGATAGGGTAGGAATTATGGGATAGGAGTTGTTCTCAGGGAATGGGTTATGCATTAACGTTAGGATAAGAGGTTAAAGTTAGGCGCACGGTGAGGTTTACGTGTTAAGGGGAGAAATAGGAACAGGGTTCGGTATTATGTTCAGGGTTAGGGTTATCTGTTAAAGGTATTGTTTATGCTTAGCGCACGGGCCCTGTCTGCATTAGGCGGGCGGGGGGAGTTTAGGGGGCTGGGATTGTACCTGGGAACCCACTCTATCATACTCTGGGTATGGGCCCGTGGGTTTCAACACATCCACACCGACCCCACAGGAAAAAAAAAAAAACACCGAAGCCTCCAACTACTAATTATAATGCTAACTTGCAAAATTTTCCTGCATTTTTAAACAATGGAAAAATGAGGGTGAGATGATACTTAGAAGAATGGATTCTTGTCAGTCTCCACTAACAAAAATAGGCAAAACTAAGTCAGCTACTCCTCAGCATCGTTATGTTCGTGGCAGCCACCTTGGGTTTCAGGAGGCACAAACAAACGTTATCACAATTATGGTGAAACGCTGAAAACCTGCAAATAATTTTCAACGTACTGGTTAATTTGAAAACTCTCCAGCATACTTCTTGGAACAAGCCAGGTACCTGTGCCCACGCATAGAGGAGTATATAGAAACATGGTGGAATCCCAGCTGATGAAGCAAAGGATTCTTAAAGGAATGAGATGACCATGCGGATCCTGTTTAATTCTCTGAAACAGAATCCGCACTTTTCACCTGCCAAACACATGCCCACTACTCTTCTCTGGGGATAATAAAAACAAACCAGCGATCTGACAGAGGGCCTGAACACCCATCCTGACCGATCCCACAAAAAAAAAAAGTACCGTCCAGCTACTAATTATAATGCCAATTTGCAAAATTTCCCTGCATTTTTAAACAATGGAGAAATGATGGTGGGATGATACATAGAAGAATGGCTTCTTGTCAGTCTCCACTGACAAAAATAGGCAACACCAAGTCAGCTACGCCTCAGCATAGTTATGTCTGTAGCAGCCATATTTGGTTTCAGTAGGCACATACACACGTTATCACAATTATGGTGAAACGCTGAAAACCTGCAAAGGATTTTCAACATACTGGTTAATTGAAAAGCTCTGAGGCATACTTCTTGGAACAAGCCAGTTTCCTGTGCCCACTCATAGAGAAGTATATAGAACCATGGTGGATTCCCAGCTCATGAAGCAAAGGATTCTTAAAGGAACAGGATTACCATGCGGATCCTGTTTAATTCTCTGAAACAGATCCGCAGTTTTCACCTGACATACTAATACCCACTTCTCCTCTCTGGGGATAATAAAAACAAACCAGCGAACTGACAGAGGGCCTGACCAACACATCCACACCGACCCCACAGGAAAAAAAAAAAAAACACCGTAGCCTCCAGCTACTAATTATAATGCTAACTTGCAAAATTTTCCTGCATTTTTAAACAATAGAAAAATGATGGTGAGATGATACTTAGAAGAATGGATTCTTGTCAGTCTCCACTAACAAAAATAGGCAAAACCAAATCATCTACGCCTCAGCATCGTTATGTTCGTGGCAGCCATCTTGGGTTTCAGGAGGCACAAACAAACGTTATCACAATTATGGTGAAACGCTGAACACCTGCATATAATTTTCAACGTACTGGTTAATTGAAAAGCTCTGCGGCATACTTCTTGGAACAAGCCAGTTACCTGTCCCCACGCAAAGAGGAGTATATAGAACCATGGTGGATTTCCAGCTGATGTAGTAAAGGATTATTAAAGGAACGGAATGACCATGGGGATCATCGTTAATTCTCTGAAACAGAATCCGCACTTTTCACCTGCCAAACACATGCCCACTTCTCCTCTCTGGGGATAATAAAAACTAACCAGCGAACTGACACATGGCCTGACCCCCCCATCCACATCGACCACACACACAAAAAAAAACCGTACCCTCCAGCTACTTATTATAATGCTAACTTGCAAAATTTCCCTGCATTTTAAAACAATGCAAAAATGGTGGTGGGATGATACTTAGAAGAATGGCTTCTTGTATGTTTCCACTAACAAAAATAGGCAACACCAAGTCAGCTACTCCTCAGCATATTTATGTCCGTCGCAGCCTTCTTGGGTTTCAGGAGGCACATACAAACGTTACCAAAATTATGGGGAAACGCTGAAAAGCTGCAAATAATTTTCCACGTACTGCTTAATTTGAAAACTCTCCAGCATACTTCTTGGAACAAGCCAGGTACCTGTGCCCATGCATAGAGGAGTATATGGAAACATGGTGGAATCCCAGCTGATGAAGCAAAGGATTCTTAAAGGAATGAGATGACCATGCGGATCCTGTTTAATTCTCTGAAACAGAATCCGCACTTTTCACCTGCCAAACACATGCCCACTTCTCCTCTCTGGGGATAATAAAAACAAACCAGTGAATTGACAGATGGCCTGACCAACCCATCCACACTGACCCCACAAAAAAAAAAAGTACCCTCCAGCTACTAATTATAATGCTAACTCGCAAAATTTCCCTGCATTTTTAAACAATTGAGAAATGATGGTGGGATGATACTTAGAAGAATGGCTTCTTGTCAGTCTCCACTGACAAAAATAGGCAACACCAAGTCAGCTACGCCTCAGCATAGTTATGTCCGTAGCAGCCATATTTGGTTTCAGTAGGCACATACACACGTTATTACAATTATGGTGAAACGCTGAAAACCTGCAAAGGATTTTCAACATACTGGTTAATTGAAAAGCTCTGAGGCATACTTCTTGGAACAAGCCAGTTTCCTGTGCCCACTCATAGAGAAGTATGTAGAAGCATGGTGGATTCCCAGCTCATGAAGTAAAGGATTCGTAAAGGAACAGGATTACCATGCGGATCCTGTTTAATTCTCTGAAACAGATCCGCAGTTTTCACCTGCCATACTAATACCCACTTCTCCTCTCTGGGGATAATAAAAACAAACCAGCGAACTGACAGAGGGCCTGACAAACACATCTACACCGACCCCACAGGAAAAGAAAAAACAAAACACCGTAGCCTCCAGCTACTAATTATAATGCTAACTTGCAAAATTATCCTGCATTTTTAAACAATGGAAAAATGATGGTGAGAGGATACTTAGAAGAATGGATTCTTGTCAGTCTCCACTAACAAAAATAGGCAAAGCCAAGTCAGCTACGCCTCAGCATAGTTATGTCCGTGGCAGCCATCTTGGTTTTCAGGAGGCACAAACAAACGTTATCACAATTATGGTGAAACGCTGAACACCTGCAAATAATTTTCAACGTACTGGTTAATTGAAAAGCTCTGCGGCATACTTCTTGGAACAAGCCAGTTACCTGTTCCCAAGCAAAGAGGAGTATATAGAACCATGGTGGATTTCCATCTGATGAAATAAAGGATTATTAAAGGAACGGGATGACCATGGGGATCATCGTTAATTCTCTGAAACAGAATCCGCCCTTTTCACCTGCCAAACACATGCCCACTTCTCCTGTCTGGGGATAATAAAAACTAACCAGCGAACTGACAGAGCGCCTGACCCCCCCATCCACATCGACCACACACACAAAAAAAACCGTAGCCTCCAGCTACTAATTATATTGCTAACTTGCAAAATTTCCCTGCATTTTAAAACAATGGAAAAATGGTGGTGGAATGATACTTAGAAGAATGGCTTCTTGTCTGTCTCCACTAACAAAAATAGGCAACACCAAGTCTGCTACTCCTCAGCATAGTTATGTCCGTCGCAGCCTTCTTGGGTTTCAGGAGGCACAAACAAACGTTATCACAATTATGGTGAAACGCTGAACACCTGCAAGTAATTTTCAACGTAGTGGTTAATTGAAAAGCTCTGCGGCATACTTCATGGAACAAGCCAGTTACCTGTTCCCACGCAAAGAGGAGTATATAGAACCATGGAGGATTTCCAGCTGATGAAGTAAAGGATTATTAAAGGAACGGGATGACCATGGGGATCATCGTTAATTCTCTGAAACAGAATCCGCACTTTTCACCTGCCAAACACATGCCCACTACTATTCTCTGGGGATAATAAAAACAAACCAGCGATCTGACAGAGGGCCTGAACACCCATCCTGACCGACCCCACAAAAAAAAAAAGTACCCTCCAGCTACTAATTATAATGCCAATTTGCAAAATTTCCCTGCATTTTTAAACAATGGAGAAATGATGGTGGGATGATACTTAGAAGAATGGATTCTTGTCAGTCTCCACTAACAAAAATAGGCAATACCAAGTCAGCTACGCCTCAGCATGGTTATGTCCGTCGCAGCCTTCTTGGGTTTCAGGAGGCACAAACAAACGTTATCACAATTATGGTGAAACGCTGAACACCTGCAAATAATTTTCTACCTAGTGGTTAATTGAAAAGCTCTGCGGCATACTTCTTGGAACAAGCCAGTTACCGGTTACCACGCAAAGAGGAGTATATAGAACCATGCTCGATTTCCAGCTGAAGAAGTAAAGGATTATTAAAGGAACGGGATGACCATGGGGATCATCGTTAATTCTCTGAAACAGAATCCGCCCTTTTCACCTGCCAAACACATGCCCACTTCTCCTCTCTGGGGATAATAAAAACTAACCAGGGAACTGACAGAGGGCCTGACCCACCCATCCACATCGACCACACACAAAAAAAAACCGTACCCTCCAGCTACTAATTATAATGCTACCTTGCAAAATTTCCCTGCATTTTAAAACAATGGATAAATGGTGGTGGGATGATACTTAGAAGAATGGCTTCTTGTCTGTCTCCACTAACAAAAACAGGCAACACCAAGTCAGCTACTCCTCAGGATAGTTATGTCTGTCGCAGCCTTCTTGGGTTTCAGGAGGCACATACAAACGTTATGAAAATTATGGTGAAACGCTGAAAACCTGCAAATAATTTTCAACGTACTGGTTAATATGAAAACTCTCCAGCATACTTCTTGGTACAAGCCAGGTACCTGTGCCCACGCATAGAGGAGTATATAGAAACATGATGGAATCCCAGCTGATGAAGCAAAGGATTCTTAAAGGAATGAGATGACCATGCGGATCCTGTTTAATTCTCCGAAACAGAATCCTCACTTTTCCCCTGCCAAACACATGCCCATTACTCTTCTCTGGGGATAATAAAAACAAACCAGCGATCTGACAGAGGGCCTGAGCACCCATCCTGACCGACCCCACAAAGAAAAAAAGTACTGTCTAGCTACTAATTATAATGCCAATTTGCAAAATTTCCCTGCATTTTTAAACAATGGAGAAATGATGGTGGGATGATACTTAGAAGAATGGCTTCTTGTCAGTCTCCACTGACAAAAATAGGCAACACCAAGTCAGCTACTCCTCAGCATAGTTATGTCCGTAGCAGCCATATTTGGTTTCAGTAGGCACATACACACGTTATCACAATTATGGTGAAATGCTGAAAACCTGCAAAGGATTTTCAACATACTGGTTAATTGAAAAGCTCTGAGGCATGCTTCTTGGAACAAGCCAGTTTCCTGTGCCCACGCATAGAGAAGTATATAGAATCATGGTGGATTCCCAGCTCATGAAGCAAAGGATTCTTAAAGGAACGGGATTACCATGCGGATCCTGTTTAATTCTCTGAAACAGATCCGCAGTTTTCACCTGCCATACTAATACCCACTTCTCCTCTCTGGGGATAATAAAAACAAACCAGCGAAGTGACAGAGGGCCTGACCAACACATCCACACCGACCCCACAGGAAAAAAAAAAAAAAAAACACCGTAGCCTCCAGCTACTAATTATAATGCTAACCTGCAAAATTTTCCTGCATTTTTAAACAATGGAAAAATGATGGTGAGATGATACTTAGAAGAATGGATTCTTGTGAGTCTCCACTGACAAAAATAGGCAATACCAAGTCAGCTACGCCTCAGCATCGTTATGTCCGTCGCAGCCTTCTTGGGTTTCAGGAGGCACAAAGAAACTTTATCACAATTATGGTGAAACGCTGAACACCTGCATATAATTTTCAACGTACTGGTTAATTGAAAAGCTCTGCGGCATACTTCTTGGAACAAGCCAGTTACCTGTTCCCACGCAAAGAGGAGTATATAGAACCATGGTGGATTTCCAGCTGATGAAGTAAAGGATTATTAAAGGAATGGGATGACCATGGGGATCATCGTTAATTCTCTGAAACAGAATCCGCCCTTTTCACCTGCCAAACACATGCCCACTTCTCCTCTCTGGGGATAATAAAAACTTACCAGCGAACTGACAGAGGGCCTGACCCCCCCATCCACATTGACCACACAAAAAAAAAACCATACCCTCCAGCTACTTATTATAATGCTAACTTGCAAAATTTCCCTGCATTCTAAAAAATGCAAAAATGATGGTGGGATGATACTTAGAAGAATGGCTTCTTGTCTGTCACCACTAACAAAAATAGGCAACACCAAGTCAGCTACTCCTCAGCATAGTTATGTCCGTCGCAGCCTTCTTGGGTTTCAGGAGGCACAAACAAACGTTATCACAATTATGGTGAAACGCTGAACACCTGCAAATAATTTTCAACGTACTGGTTAATTTGAAAACTCTCCAGCATAATTCTTGGAACAAGCCAGGTACCTGTGCCCACGCATAGAGGACTATACAGAAACATGGTGGAATCCCAGCTGATGAAGCAAAGGATTCTTAAAGGAATGAGATGACCATGCGGATCCTGTTTAATTCTCTGAAACAGAATCCGCACTTTTCACCTGCCAAACACATGCCCACTTCTCCTCTCTGGGGATAATAAAAACAAACCAGCGATCTGACAGAGGGCCTGAGCACCCATCCTGACCGACCCCACAAAGAAAAAAAGTACTGTCTAGCTACTAATTATAATGCCAATTTGCAAAATTTCCCTGCATTTTAAAACAATGGAAAAATGGTGGTGGGATGATACTTAGAAGAATGGCTTCTTGTCAGTCTCCACTACCCAAAATAGGCAACACGAAGTCAGCTACACCTCAGCATACTTACGTCCTTGGCAGTAACATTGGGTTTCAGGAAACACATACACACGTTAACACAATTATGGTGAAACGCTGAAAACCTGCAAAGGATTTTCAACATACTGGTTAATTGAAAAGCTCTGAGGCATACTTCTTGGAACAAGCCAGTTTCCTCTGCCCACGCATAGAGAAGTATATAGAACCATGGTGGATTCCCAGCTCATGAAGCAAAGGATTCTTAAAGGAACGGTATTACAATGCGGATCCTGTTTAATTCTCTGAAACAGATCCGCAGTTTTCACCTGCCATACTAATACCCACTTCTCCTCTCTGGGGATAATAAAAACAAACCAGCAAACTGACAGAGGGCCTGACCAACACATCCACACCGACCCAACAGGAAAAGAAAAAACAAAACACCGTAGCTTCCAGCTACTATTTATAATGCTAACTTGCAAAATTATCCTGCATTTTTAAACAATGGAAAAATGATGGTGAGAGGATACTTAGAAGAATGGATTCTTGTCAGCCTCCACTAACAAAAATAGGCAAAACCAAGTCAGCTATGCCTCAGCATAGTTATGTTCGTGGCAGCCATCTTGGGTTTCAGGAGGCACAAACAAACGTTATCACAATTATGGTGAAACGCTGAACACCTGCAAATAATTTTCAACGTAGTCGTTAATTGAAAAGCTCTGCGGCATACTTCTTGGAACAAGCCAGTTACCTGTTCCCACGCAAAGAGGAGTATATAGTACCATGGTGGATTTCCAGCTGATGAAATAAAGGATTATTAAAGGAACGGGATGACCATGGGGATCATCGTTAATTCTCTGAAACAGAATCCGCCCTTTTCACCTGCCAAACACATGCCCACTTCTCCTCTCTGGTTATAATAAAAACTAACCAGCGAACTGACAGAGGGCCTGACCCCCCCATCCACATCGACCACACACACAAAAAAAAAACCGTACCCTCCTAGCTACTAATTATAATGCTAACTTGCAAAATTTCCCTGCATTTTAAAACAATGGAAAAATGGTGGTGGGATGATACTTAGAAGAATGGCTTCTTGTCTGTCTCCACTAACAAAAATAGGCAACACCAAGTCAGCTACTCCTCAGCATAGTTATGTCCGTCGCAGCCTTCTTGGGTTTCAGGAGGCAGAAACAAACGTTATCACAATTATGGTGAAACGCTGAACACCTGCAAGTAATTTTCAACGTAGTGGTTAATTGAAAAGCTCTGCGGCATACTTCATGGAACAAGCCAGTTACCTGTTCCCACGCAAAGAGGAGTATATAGAACCATGGAGGATTTCCAGCTGATGAAGTAAAGGATTATTAAAGGAACGGGATGACCATGGGGATCATCGTTAATTCTCTGAAACAGAATCCGTCCTTTTCACCTGCCAAACACATGCCCACTTCTCCTCTCTGGGGATAATAAAAACTAACCAGCGAACTGACAGAGGGCCTGCCCCTCCCATCCACATCGACCACACACACAAAAAAACCATACCCTCCAGCTACTAATTATAATGCTAACTTGCAAAATTTCCCTGCATTTTAAAACAATGCAAAAATGGTGGTGGGATGATACTTAGAAGAATGGATTCTTGTCAGTCTCCACTAACAAAAATAGGCAACACCAAGTCAGCTACTCCTCAGCATAGTTATGTCCGTCGCAGCCTTCTTGGGTTTCAGGAGGCACAAACAAACGTTATCACAATTATGGTGAAACGCTGAACACCTGCAAATAATTTTCAACGTACTGGTTAATTTGAAAACTCTCCAGCATACTTCTTGGAACAAGCCAGGTACCTGTGCCCACGCATAGAGGAGTATATAGAAACATGGTGGAATCCCAGCTGATGAAGCAAAGGATTCTTAAAGGAATGAGATGACCATGCGGATCCTGTTTAATTCTCTGAAACAGAATCCGCACTTTTCACCTGCCAAACACATGCCCACTATTCTTCTCTGGGGATAATAAAAACAAACCAGCGATGTGACAGAGGGCCTCAACACCCATCCCGACCGACCCCACAAAAAAAAAAGTACCCTCCAGCTACTAATTATAATGCTATTTTGCAAAATTTCCCTGCATTTTTAAACAATGGAGAAATGATGGTGGGATGATACTTAGAAGAATGGCTTCTTGTCAGTCTCCACTGACAAAAATAGGCAACACCAAGTCAGCTACACCTCAGCATAGTTATGTCCGTAGCAGCCATATTTGGTTTCAGTAGGCACATACACACGTTATCACAATTATGGTGAAACGCTGAAAACCTGCAAAGGATTTTCAACATACTGGTTAATTGAAAAGCTCTGAGGCATACATCTTGGAACAAGCCAGTTTCCTGTGCCCAAGCATAGAGAAGTATATAGAACCATGGTGGATTCCCAGCTCATGAAGCAAAGGATTCTTAAAGGAACGGGATTACCATGCGGATCCTGTTTAAATCTCTGAAACAGAATACGCACTTTTCACCTGCCAAACACATGCCCACTTCTACTCTCTGGGGATAATAAAAACTAACCAGCGAAGTGACGGAGGGCCTGAACCCCCCATCCACATCGACCACTCACACAAAAAAAACCGTACCCTCCAGCTACTAATTATAATGCTAACTTGCAAAATTTCCCTGCATTTTAAAACAAAGGAAAAATGGTGGTGGGATGATACTTAGAAGAATGGCTTCTTGTCAGTCTCCACTAACAAAAATAGGCAACACCAGTCAGCTACTCCTCAGCATAGTTATGTCCGTCGCAGCCTTCTTGGGTTTCAGGAGGCACATACAAACTTTATCACAATTATTGTGAAACGTTGAAAACCTGCAAATAATTTTCAACGTAGTGGTTAATTGAAAAGCTCTGCGGCATACTTCTTGGAACAAGCCAGTTACCTGTTCCCACGCAAAGAGGAGTATATAGAACCATGGTGGATTTCCAGCTGATGAAGTAAAGGATTATTAAAGGAACGGGATGACCATGGGGATCATCGTTAATTCTCTGAAACAGAATCTGCACTTTTCACCTGCCAAACACACGCCCACTTCTCCTCTCTGGGGATAATAAAAACAAACCAGTGAATTGACAGATGGCCTGACCAACCCATCCACACTGACCCCACAAAAAAAAAATAAGTACCCTCCAGCTACTAATTATAATGCTAACTTGCAAAATTTCCCTGCATTTTTAAACAATGGAAAAATGATGGTGGGATGCTTCTTAGAAGAATGGCTTCTTGTCAGTCTCCACTAACAAAAATAGGCAACACGAAGTCAGCTACGCCCAGCATACTTATGTCCTTGGCAGCCATATTGGGTTTCAGGAGACACATACACACGTTATCACTATTATGGTGAAACGCTGAAAACCTGCAAAGGATTTTCAACATACTGGTTAATTGAAAAGCTCTGAGGCATACTTCTTGGAACAAGCCAGTTTCCTGTGCCCACGCATAGAGAAGTATATAGAACCATGGTGGATTCCCAGCTGATCAAACAAAGGATTCTTAAAGGAACGGGATTACCATGCGGATCCTGTTTAATTCTCTGAAACAGATCCGCAGTTTTCGCCTGCCATACTAATACCCACTTCTCCTCTCTGGGGATAATAAAAACAAACCAGCGAACTGACAAACGGCCTGACCAATACATCCACCCCGACCCCACAGGAAAAAAAAAAAAAAACACCGTAGCCTCCAGCTACTAATTATAATGCTAACTTGCAAAATTTTCCTGCATTTTTAAACAATGGAAAAATGATGGTGAGATGATACTTAGAAGAATGGATTCTTGTCACTCTCCACTAACAAAAATAGGCAACACCAAGTCAGCTACTCCGCAGCATCGTTATGTCCGTCGCAGCCTTCTTGGGTTTCAGGAGGCACAAACAAACGTTATCACAATTATGGTGAAACGCTGAACACCTGCAAATAATTTTCAACGTAGTCGTTAATTGAAAAGCTCTGCGGCATACTTCTTGGAACAAGCCAGTTACCTGTTCCCACGCAAAGAGGAGTATATAGAACCATGGTGGATTTCCAGCTGATGAAGTAAAGGATTATTAAAGGAACGGGATGACCATGGGGATCATCGTTAATTCTCTGAAACAGAATCCGCCCTTTTCACCTGCCAAACACATGCCCACTTCTCCTCTGGGGATAATAAAAACTAACCAGCTAACTGACAGAGGACCTGACCCCCCCATCCACATCCACCACACACAAAAAAAAAACCGTACCCTCCAGCTACTAATTATAATGCTAACTTCCAAAATTTCCCTTCATTTTTAACCAACAGAAAAATGATGGCGGCATGATACTTAGAAGAATGGCTTCTTGTCAGTGTCCACTAACAAAAATCGGTAAAACCAAGTCAGCTACGCCTCAGCATAGTTATGTCTGTGGCAGCCATCTTGGGTTTCAAGGCACATACAAACGTTGTCGCAATTATGATGAAACGCTGAACACCTGGAAATAATTTTCAATGTACTTTTTATTTGAAAAGCTCTGTGCCATACTTCTTGGAACAAGCCAGTAACCTGTGCCCACCCATACGGGAGTATATAGAACCATGGTGGTTTCCCAGCTGATGAAGCAAAGGATTCTTAAAGGAAGCGGATGACCATGCGGATCCTGTTTAATTCTTTGAAACAGAATCCGCAGTTTTCACCTGCCAACAACATGCCCACTTCTCCTCTCTTGGGATAATAAAAACAAACCAGCGAACATCTAGAGGGCCTTGCACCCCCCTCCACACCGACCTCACAAAAAAAAAAAGTACCCTCCAGCTACTAATTATAATACTAACTTGCAAAATTTCCCTGCATTTTAAAACAATGGAAAAATGGTGGTGGGATGATACTTAGAAGAATGGCTTCTTGTCAGTCTCCACTAACAAAAATAGGCAACACCAAGTCAGCTACGCCTCAGCATAGTTATGTCCGTAGCAGCCATATTTGGTTTCAGTAGGCACCTACACACGTTATCACAATTATGGTGAAACGCTGAAAACCTGCAAAGGATTTTCAACATACTGGTTAATTGAAAATCTCCGAGGCATACTTCTTGGAACAAGCCAGTTTCCTGTGCCCACGCATAGAGAAGTATATAGAACCATGGTGCATTCCCAGCTCATGAAGCAAAGGAATCTTAAAGGAACGGGATTACCATGCGGATCCTGTTTAATTCTCTGAAACAGATCCGCAGTTTTCACCTGCCATACTAATACCCACTTCTCCTCTCTGGGGATAATAAAAACAAACCAGCGAACTGACAGAGGGCCTGACCAACACATCCACACCGACCCCACAGGAAAAAAAAAAAAAAACACCGTAGCCTCCAGCCACTAATTATAATGCTAACTTGCAAAATTTTCCTGCATTTTTAAACAATGGAAAAATGATTGTGAGATGATACTTAGAAGAATGGATTCTTGTCAGTCTCCACTAACAAAAATAGGCAAAACCAAGTCAGCTACGCCTCAGCATAGTTATGTTCGTGGCAGCCATCTTGGGTTTCAGGAGGCACAAACAAACGTTATCACAATTATGGTGAAACGCTGAACACCTGCAAATAATTTTCAACATACTGGTTAATATGAAAACTCTCCAGCATACTTCTTGGAACAAGCCAGGTACCTGTTCCCAGGCAAAGAGGAGTATATAGAACCATGGTGGATTTCCAGCTGATGAAGTAAAGGATTATTAAAGAAATGGGATGACCATAGGGATCACCGTTAATTCTCTGAAACAGAATCCGCCCTTTTCACCTGCCAAACACATGCCCACTTCTCCTCTCTGGGGATAATAAAAACTAACCAGCGAACTGACAGAGGGCCTGACCCCCCCATCCACATCGACTACACAAAAAAAAAACCGTGCCCTCCAGCTACTAATTATAATGCTAACTTGCAAAATTTCCCTGGATTTTAAAACAATGGGAAAATGGTGGTGGGATGATACTTAGAAGAATGGCTTCTTGTCTGTCTCCACTAACAAAAATAGGCAACACCAAGTCAGCTACTCCTCAGCATAGTTATGTCCGTCGCAGCCTTCTTGGGTTTCAGGAGGCACATACAAACGTTATCAAAATTATGGTGAAACGCCGAAAACCTGCAAATAATTTTCAACGTACTGCTTAATTTGAAAACTCTCCAGCATACTTCTTGGAACAAGCCAGGTACCTGTGCCCACGCATAGAGGAGTATATAGAAACATGGTGGAATCCCAGCTGATGAAGCAAAGGATTCTTAAAGGAATGAGATGACCATGCGGATCCTGTTTAATTCTCTGAAACAGAATCCGCACTTTTCACCTGCCAAACACATGCCCACTTCTCCTCTCTGGGGATAATAAAAACAAACCAGTGAATTGTCAGATGGCCTGACCAAACCATCCACAGTAACCCCACAAAAAAAAAAAAAAAGTACCCTCCAGCTACTAATTATAATTCTAACTTGCAAAATTTTCCTGCATTTTTAAACAATGGAAAAATGATGGTCAGATGATACTTAGAAGAATGGATTCTTGTCAGTCTCCAGTAAAAAAATAGGCAAAACCAAGTCAGCTACGCCTCAGCATCCTTATGTTCGTGGCAGCCACCTTGGGTTTCAGGAGGCACAAACAAACCTTATCACAATTATGGTGAAACACTGAACACCTGCAAATAATTTTCAACTTACTCGTTAATTGAAAAGCTCTGCGGCATACTTCTTGGAACAAGGCAGTTACCTGTTCCCACGCAAAGAGGAGTATATAGAACCATGGTGGATTTCCAGCTGATGAAGTAAAGGATTATTAAAGGAACGGGATAGGCATGGGGATCATCGTTAATTCTCTGAAACAGAATCCGCCCATTTCACCTGCCAAACACATGCCCACTTCTCCTCTCTGGGGATAATAAAAACTAACCAGCTAACTGACACAGGGCCTGACCCCCCCATCCACATCGACCACACACAAAAAAAAAACCGTACCCTCCAGCTACTAATTATAATGCTAACTTCCAAAATTTCCCTTCATTTTTAACCAACGGAAAAATGATGGCGGCATGATACTTAGAAGAATGGCTTCTTGTCAGTCTCCACTAACAAAAATCGGCAAAACAAAGTCAGCTACGCCTCAGCATAGTTATGTCTGTGGCAGCCAACTTGGGTTTCAAGGCACATACAAACGTTGTCGCAATTATGATGAAACGCTGAACACCTGGAAATAATTTTCAATGTACTTTTTATTTGAAAAGCTCTGTGGCATACTTCTTGGAACAAGCCATTAACCTGTGCCCACCCATACGGGAGTATATAGAGCCATGGTGGTTTCCCAGCTGATGAAGCAAAGGATTCTTAAAGGAAGCGGATGACCATGCGGATCCTGTTTAATTCTTTGAAACAGAATCCGCACTTTTCACCTGCCAACAACATGTCCACTTCTCCTCTCTGGGGATAATAAAAACAAACCAGCGAACATCTAGAGGGCCTTGCACCCCCATCCACACCGACCCCACAAAAAAAAAAAGTACCCTCCAGCTACTAATTATAATACTAACTTGCAAAATTTCCCTGCATTTTAAAACAATGGAAAAATGGTGGTGGGATGATACTTAGAAGAATGGATTCTTGTCAGTCTCCACTAACAAAAATAGGCAACACCAAGTCAGCTACTCCGCAGCATAGTTATGTCCATCGCAGCCTTCTTGGGTTTCAGGAGGCACAAACAAACGTTATCACAATTATGGTGAAACCCTGAACACCTGCAAATAATTTTCAACGTAGTGGTTAATTGAAAAGCTCTGCGGCATACTTCTTGGAACAAGCATTTACTTGTTCCCACGCAAAGAGGATTATATAGAACCATGGTGGATTTCCAGCTGATGAAGTTAAGGATTATTAAAGGAACGGGATGACCATGGGGATCATCGTTAATTCTCTGAAACAGAATCCGCCCTTTTCACCTGCCAAACACATGCCCACTTCTCCTCTCTGGGGATAATAAAAACTAACCAGTGAACTGACAGAGGGCCTGACCCCCCCATCCACATCGACCACACACAAAAAAAAACCGTACCCTCCAGCTACTAATTATAATGCTAACTTGCAAAATTTCCCTGCATTTTAAAACAATGGAAAAATGGTGGTGGGATGATACTTAGAAGAATGGCTTCTTGTCAGTCTCCACTAACAAAAATAGGCAACACCAAGTCAGCTACTCCTCAGCATAGTTATGTCCGTCGCAGCCTTCTTGGGTTTCAGGAGGCACATACAAACGTTATCAAAATTATGGTGAAACGCTGAAAACCTGCAAATAATTTTCAACGTACTGGTTAATTTGAAAACTCTCCAGCATACTTCTTGGAACAAGCCAGGTAACTGTGCCCACGCATAGAGGAGTATATAGAAACATGGTGGAATCCCAGCTGATGAAGCAAAGGATTCTTAAAGGAGTGAGATGACCATGCGGATCCTGTTTAATTCTCTGAAACAGAATCCACCCTTTTCACCTACCAAACCCATGCCCACTTCTCCTCTCTGGGGATAATAAAAACAAACCAGTGAATTGACAGATGGCCTGACCAACCCATCCACACTGACCCCACAAAAAAAAAAAAAAAAGTACCCTCCAGCTACTAATTATAATGCTAACTTGCAAAATTTCCCTGCATTTTTAAACAATGGAAAAATGGTGGTGGGATGATACTTAGAAGAATGTCTTCTTGTCAGTCTCCACTAACAAAAATAGGCATCAACAAGTCAGCTATGCCTCAGCATATTTATATCCGTGGCAGCCATCTTGGGTTTAAGGAGGCACATTCAAACGTTATCACAATTACGTTTAAACATGCTAAAAACCTGACAATTCTAAAAGTACTGGTTAATTCAAAAGCTCTGTCGCATACTTCTTGGAACAAGCCAGTTACCTGTGCCCATGCAAAGAGAGGTCTAGAGAACCATGGTGGATTCCCAGGTGATGAATCAAAGGATTCTTAAAGGAACAGGCTCAAAAGTGCAGATCCTGTTTCAGTCTAAGTGTGAAACAGGATCCGCACATTTTGCCTGCAACACACATTCGCCCTTCTCATCTCTAGGGATAACAAAAACAGCCGATCGGATTTACAGATGCCCTGCCCCCGGCCCCCACCACCCCACACAAAATAGTCTGCTCCAGCGACTCGTCCTTATGCTATCTGGTGAAAGATCATAAGCCTTTTAAAAAACTGGAGATAGGATGGTAGAATTATACCTAAAAGACTGGCTTATTGCCAGATTCCCATACCAAGTATTGGCAACAGCAAGTGACGTAGGCCTCAGCATAGGTTTGTCCATGGCAGCCATCTTGGGTTTAAGGAGACACAGATGAACCTTATAACAATTATAATAAAAGGTGCTGCGAAAGCTGTTAAATAATTCTCATGGTAGTGGTTATTTCAAAAGCTCTGCGGCATACTTCTTTCAACTAGCCAGTTAACTGGGCCCACGCATAGTGCGGTGTAGAGAACTATGGTGGATTCCCAGCTGATGAAGCAAAGGATTCTTAAAGGAACAGGATGAACATGCGGATCCTGTTTCATACTCTGAAACAGGATCTGCACTTTTCCCCTGCCAAACACATGCCCACTTCTCCTCTCTGGGGATAATAAAAAGAAACCACAGAACTGGCGGAGGGCTTGCCGCACCAGCCCCCAGACCCCACATAAAAACTTCCCGTCCAGCGACTCCTTGTTATTCTAACTGCCAAAAGGTGCTCTTACTTTTAAAATAGTGGAGAAGGATGGTGAAATGATACTTAAAAGAATGTATTCTTTCCAGTCTCCAGTACCAAGGATCGGCCACACAAAGTGAGCTCGGCCTCAGCATAGTTTTGTCCATGGCAGCCATCTCGAGACGAACCTTATGACAATTATGATGAAAGGTGCTGCACAACCTGGCAAATAATTCTCAACGTAGTGGTTTTTTCAAAAGCTCTGTGGAATACTTCTTGGAACCCGGCAGTTTTCTGGGCCCACGCATAGAGGGGTCTAGAGAACCATGATGGATTCCCAGGTGATGAATCAAAGGATTCTTAAAGGAACAGGCTGAAAAGTGCGGATCCTGTTTCAGTCTGAGACTGAAACACTATATGCACTTTTTGCCTGCAACACACATGCCCACTTCTCCTCTCTAGGGATAATAAAAACAATCAATCGGATTGACAGATGTCCTCCCCCGCCCCCCAACACTGTACACAAAAAGGTCCCCTCCAGCGACTCATCCTTATGCTATCTGGCGAAAGGTCCTCTGCGTTTTAAAATAATGAAGATAGGATGGTGGAATTATACTTAAAATACTGGCCTTTTGCCAGACTCCCATACCAATTATTGGCAACAGGAAGTGACCTAGGTGTCAGCATAGGTTTGTCCGTGGCTGCCATCTAGGGTTTTAGGAAGCACAGATGAACCTTATCAAAATTATGGTAAAAGTGCTGGAAAAGCTGGCAAATAATTTCCATAGTAGTGGTTATTTCAAAAGCTCTGAGGAAAACTTCTTGGAACCAGGCAGTTTTCTGTGTGCACTAAAAGAGGGGTCTAGAGAACCATGGTGGATTCCCAGCTGATGAAGCAAAGGATTCTTAATGGAACGGGGTGAAAAGTGCAGATCCTGTGTCTGTCTAAGACTGAAACAGGACGCACACTTTTCACCTGCCACACACATGCCCACTTTTCCTCTCTGGGGATAATAAAAACAAACCAGCGAACTGACAAAGGGCCTGCCCCCCTTCCACCCATGCAGATCCCCCCCAAAAAAATTCCCCTCCAGCTACTAATTATTATGCTAACTTGCAAAATTTCCCTGCATTTTTAAACAATGGAGAAAGGACGGTGGAGTGATACTTAGAAGAATGGCTTCTTGTCAGTCTCCACTAACAAAAATAGGCAACACCAAGTCAGCTACGCCTCAGCATAGTTATGCCCGTGGCAGCCATGTTGGGTTTAAGGAGGCACATACAAACTTTATCATAATTATGGTGAAACGTGCTGAAAACCCGGCAAATAATTCTCAACGTACTGTTTAATTCAAAAGCTCTGTGGCATACTTCTTGGAAGAAGCCAGTTACCTGGGCCCACGCATAGAGGGGTCTAGAGAACCATGGTGGATTCCAAGGTGATGAATCTAAGGATTCTTAAAGGAACAGGCTGAAAAGTGCAGATCCTGACTGAAACAGGATTCTGACTTTTTGCCTGCAACACACATGCCCACTTCTCCTCTCTAGGGATAACAAAAACAACCCATCGGATTGACAGATGGCCTGCCCCCGCCCCCCACCACCCCACACAAAATCGTGCCCTCCAGCGACTGATCCTTATGCTATCTGGCAATACGTCCTCTGCCTTTTAAAATAATGGAGATAGAATGGTGGAATTATACCTAAAAGACTGGCTTATTGCCAGACTCCCATACCAAGTATTCGCAACAGCAAGTCACCTAGGCCTCAGCACACGTTTGTCCCTGGCAGCCATCTTGGGTTTAAGGAGGCACAGATGAACCTTATCACAATTATGGTGAAAGGTGCTGCAAAAGCGGTCAAGTAATTCTCATGGTAGTGGTTACTTGAAAAGCTCTGCGGCATAATTCTTTGAACTAGCCAGTTAACTGGGCCCACGCATAGAGCAGTCTAGAGGCCCATGGTGGATTCCCAGCTGATGAAGCAAGGGATTCTTAATGGAACGGGGTGAAAAGTGCGGTTTCTGTTTCAGTCTAAGACAGAAACGGGATCCGAACTTTTCACCTGCCACACACATGCCCACTTCTCCGGTCTGGGGAAAATAAAAACAATCCAGCGAACTGACAGAGGGCCTGCGCCCCCCACCCACACCGACCCCACAAATAAAAATGTCCCCTCCAGCTACTAATTATTATGCTAACTTGCAAAGGTTTCCGTGCATTTTAAAATAATGGGGAAAGTATGGTGGAATGATACTTAAAAGAATGGCCTCCTTCCAGCCTCCAGTAACAAGTGTCGTGAAATCCAAGTGACCTAGGCCTCAGCATAGTTTTCTCCGTGGCAGCCATCTTGTGTTTAAGGAGGCACAGACGATCCTTATCACAATTATGGTGATATGTGCTGCAGAAACTGGCAAATAATTCTACACGTAGTGTTTATCTCAAAAGCTGTGCAGCATACATCTTGGTACAGGCCAGTTCATGGGCCCATGTATGGAGGGTTCTAAGGAACCATGGTGGATTCCCAGCTGATGAATCAAAGGATTTTTAATGGAACCAGCTGAAAAGTGCGGATACTGTTTCAGTCTAACTGAAACAGGATCCGCACATTTCACCTGCCACAAATATATCCACTTCCCTGTCTGGGCATAATAAACACAAACAACCAGACTGACAGAGGGACTGTCCCCCAAACCACCCCGATCCCACCCAAAAACATCCCCTCCGTTGACTCATCCTTATGCTAACTGCCGAAAGTTGCTCACCTTTTAATATAAGGGAGAAAGGATGGTGCAATGATAATTAAAAGACTGGATTCTTGTCAGACTCCCGTACCAAGTATTGGCAACACCAAGCGAGAGAACCCTCAGTATAGGTTTGTCCATGGAAGCCATCTAGGGTTTAAGGAAGCACAAATGAACCTTATCAAAATTATGGTAAAAGTGCTGGAAAAGCTGGCAAATAATTTCCATGGTAGTGGTTATTTCAAATGCTCTGTGGCATACTTCTTTGAACTAGCCTGTTAAGTGGGCCCACACATAGTGGGGTGTAGAGAACTATGGTGGATTCCCAGCTGATGAAGCAAAGGATTCTTAAAGGAACAGGATGAAAAGTGCCGATCCTGTATCAGTCTAAGACTGAAACAGGATCCACACTTTTCACTTGCCACACACATGTCCACTTCTCCTCTCCGGGGATAATAAAAACAAACCACTGGACTGACAGAGGGCCTGGCTCTGCCTCTCCCACCCCACACAAAAACGTTTCCTCCAGCGACTCATCCTTAAGCTAAATGGCAATAGGTGCTCTGCCTTTTAAAATAGTTGTGAAAGGAAGGTGGAATGATACTTAAAGGAATGGCTTCTTGCCACGGACCAGTACCAATTATCGGCAACTCCAAGGGAGATTGGCCTAACCGTAGTTTTTTCTGTGGAAGCCAGCTTGGGTTTCAGGATGCACTGCCTAACCTTTTCACAATCATTGTGAAAGTTGCTGCAAAAACTGGCAAATAATACTCAATGTAGTGGTTATTTCCAAAGCTCTGCGGCATACTTCTTGGAACTAGCCAGTTACCTGGGCCCACGCTCAGGGAGGTCTAGAGAACCATGGTGGATTCCCAACTGATGAATTAAAGGATTCCAAAAGGAACAGGCTCAAAAGCGGAGATACTGTTTCAGACTGAAACAGGATCCAAAGTTTTCACCTGCCACATACATGCCCGCTTCTCCTCTCTGGGAATAATAAAAACAAACCACCGGACTGACAGAGGGCCTGCCCTCCCACACACACCCAACCCCATGCAAAAAGCCGCTCCAGTGACTCATCTTTATGCTAACTGGCTAAAGGTGCACTGCCTTTTAAAATAATGGAGAAAAGACGGTGGAATTGTACTTAAAAAAAATGGCTTCTTGCCAGGCTCCAGTAAAATGTATCGGTACACCAAGGGAGCTAGGCCTCAGCATAGTTTTGTCCGTGGCAGCCTGCTTGGGTTTAAGGAGGCACAGATGAACCTTATCACAATTATGGTCAAAGGTGCTGCAAAAACTGGCAAACAATTCTCAACGTAGTGGTTATTTCAAAAGCTCTACGGCATACATCTTGGAACTAGCCAGTTACCTGGGCCCACACATAGAGGGGTCTCGACAGCCATGGTGGATTCCCAGCTGATGAATCAAAGGATTCGTAAAGGAACTGGCTGAAAAGTGCGGATCCTGTTTCAGTCTAAGACTGAAACAGGATCCGTACTTTTCACCTGCCACACACATGCCCACCTCTCCTCTTTGGGCATAATAAAGACAAACCACCAGACAGACAGAGAGCCTTCCCCTCAACGCACCACCCGACCCCACTCAAAAACGTCCCCTCCAGCAACTCATTCTTATGATAACTGGAAAAAGGTGTTCTGCCTTTTAAAATGATGGAGAAAGGATGGTGGAATGACTCTTAATAGCATGGCTTCTTGCCAGGCTCCAGTACCAACTATCGGCAACACCAAGTGAACTAGGCCTCAGCATAGTTTTGTCCGCCCCAGCCATCTTGGGTTGAAGGAGGCACGGACGAACCTTATCACAATTATGGTGAAAGGTGGTGCAAAAACTAGCAAATAATTCTCAACGTAGTGGTTATTTCAAAAGCTCTGTGGCATACTTCTTGGAACTAGCCAGTTACCTGGGCCCACGCATAGAGGTCTTTAAAGAACCATGGTGTATTCCCAGCTGATGAATCAAACGATTCTTTTTTGTTTGTTTGTTTGTTTGTTTGTTTGTTAGCTCATTATGGGGGTACAAAAGATCAGGCTATATACATTCCCCATGCCTCCCCTTTCCCCCGATTCTGAGCTTCAATTTTGTCCATTCCCTAGTCAGTGCACATCACATTCATCATGTAGGTGTGCACCCCTCCTCTCCCCCACCCCATCCCCCCCAGTTAGAACTTGAAGGGTGTCCATTCCCCAGGCAGTGCACATCACATTCATCAAGTAGGTATACACCCATCCCTTCCACCCGGCCCCAACCTCTGTCCGATACCCAATTGGTGTTGTTCCCAAATGTGCACTCAGGGAAACCAATTTGCTGGTGAGTACATGTGGTGCTTATTTTTCCATTCTTGGGATACTTCACTTAATAGAATGGGATCCAGCTCTCTCCAGGAGAACCAAAGAGATGCCATATCGCCATTATTTCTAATAGCTGAGTAATATTCCATGGTATACATATACCACATTTTGCTAATCCATTCATGAATTGATGGGCATTTGGGTTGTTTCCACATCTTTGTGATTGTGAATTGTGCTGCTATAATCATTCAGGTGCAGGTGTCTTTTTTATAGAATGACTTTTGTTCTTCTGGGTAGATGTCCAATAATGGAATTGCTGGATCGAATGGTAGGTCTACTTGAATCTGTTTAAGGTATCTCCACATTGCTTTCCACAGGGGCTGCACTAGTTTACAGTCCCACCAGCAGTGTATGAATGTACCTATCTCCCCACACCCACACCAACATGTATAGTTTTGGGACTTTTTGATAAAGGCCATTCCCACTGGAGTTAAGTGATATCTCATTGTGGTTTTGATTTGCATTTCCCTGATGATTAGAGATGTTGAACACTTTTTCATATGTTTGTTAGCCATTTTTATATCTTCTTTTGAAAAATTTCTATTTATGTCCTTTGCCCACTTTTTGATAGGGTTGTTTGATTTTTTCTTACTGATTTTCCTGAGTTCTAAATAGATTCTTGTTATCAGTCCTTTATCTGATGTGTAGTATGCGAAAATTTTTTCCCATTCTGTAGGTTGTCCATTTACTCTCGTGACTGTTTCTTTGGCTGTGCAGAAGCTTTTTAATTTGATCAGGTCCCATTTATTTATTTTTGTTGTTGCTGTGATTGCTTTAGGGGTCTTCTTCATAAATTCTTTGCCTAGGCCAATGTCTGTAAGAGTCTTTCCTACATTTTCTTCTAGAATTCTAATAGTTTCTGACCTTAGGTTTAAGTCTGTTAACCACTGTGATTTGATTTTTGTGAGGGGTGAGAGTTATGTGTCCTGTTTTAGTCTTCTACATGTGGATATCCAGTTTTCCCAGCACCATTTATTAAATAAGGAATCTTTTCCCCAGAGTATGTTTTTGTCTGCTTTGTCAAAGATTAGATGGCTATATGAGGATGGTTTTATATTGGGATTTTCTGTTCTGTTCCACTGGTCTGTGTCCCTGCACTTGTGCCAGTACCAGGCTGTTTTAAGAACCACAGCCTTGTAGTATAGTTTGAAGTCTGGCAAATTAATACTTCCCATTTTGTTTTTGTTGTTTAAGATTGCTTTTGCTAAACGGGGTCTTCCCTGGTTCCATACAAAGCGTAAAATTATTTTTCCTATGTCTGTGAAAAAAGATGTTGGTAATTTAATAGGGATTGCATTGAATCTGTAGATAACTTTGGGCAGTATAGACATTTTAACAATGTTGATTCTACCGATCCATGAGCATGGTATGGTTTTCCACCTATTTACATGTTCTGCAATTTCCTTCCTCAGTGTTTCATAGTTCTCCCTATAGAGGTCCTTTACCTCCTTAGTTAAATAAATTCCTAGGTATTTTATTTTCTTTGTTGCTATTTTGAAGGGTATTGAGTCCTTAATTTGGTTTTCCATTTGACTGTTATTGGCATATATGAATGCCTCTGATTTGTGTGTATTGATTTTGTATCCTGAGACTTTACTGAATTCATTGATCAATTCCAGGAGTCTCTTGGTTGAAACCTTGGGGTTTTATAGATATAACATCATATCATCAGCAAAGAGTGAGAGTTTGATCTCTTCTGTCCCTATTTCAACTCCCTTGATTCTGCTCTCTTGCCTGATAGCTCTTGCAAGGACTTCCAATACTATGTAGAAAAGTAATGGGGACAGTGGTAAGCCTTGTCTGGTTCCAGTTTGAAGTGGGAATGCTTTCAGTTTTTCCCCATTCAGTATGATGTTGGCTGAGGGTTTGTCGTATATGGCTTGTATCATTTTTATATAGGCCCCATCTATGCCTATTTTGTTAAGTGTTCTTATCATAAAATGGTGTTGAATTTTGTCAAATGCTTTCTCTGCATCTATTGAGAGGATCATCTGATCTTTATTTTTGCTTCTATTTATGTGATGAATTACATTCCCATATGTCAAACCATTCCTGCATCTCTGGGATGAAGCCCACTTGGTCGTGATGGATTATTTTTTGATAAGCACTTGGATTCGATTTGTTAGAATTTTATTGAGAATTTTTGCATCTATATTCATAAGAGAAATTGGTCTATAGTTCTCTGTTTTAGTTGCATCCTTTCCTGGATTTGGTATCAGGATTATGTTGGCTTGGTAAGAAGTGTTGGGGAGAATCCCATCCTTCTCTATATTGGAGAATAGTTTATGTACGATGGGCACCAGTTCTTCTTTGTAGGTATGGTAGAATTCAGGTGTGAACCCATCTGGTCCAGGGCTTTTCTTTTTGGGAAGGTTTTTTATTGCTGTTTCAATTTCAGATCTAGATATCGGTCTATTCAGGAATTCTATTTCTTCCTGGTTGAGCCTGGGAAGGCTGTGTGTTTATAAGAATTTGTCCATTTCCTCCAGGTTTTCTAATTTGTGTGCATAAAGATTTTTGTAGAATTCATAGATGATATCATGTATCTCTGTGGCATCAGTCGTGATTACTCCTTTCGTGTTCCTGATCGAGGTTATAAGAGATTTTTCTTTTCTGCTCTTGGTTAGTTTAGCCAGAAGTGTGTCAATTTTGTTTATTTTTTCAAAGAACCAGCTTTTGGTTTTATTAATCTCCGTTATGGTTTGGTTTAATCTCCCTTATGCTCCCTTATGGTCCTTTTCATTTAGTTCTGATTTAATCTTAATAATTTCCTTCTGCTGGGTTTGGGTTTGGTCTCTTCTTTCTTCTCCAGCTCTTTGAGTCTATTCATTAGATTGTCTATTTGTAAGTTTTCTGTCTTTTTGGTATAGGCATTTATGGAAATAAATTTTCCTCTCAGGACTGCTTTAGCTGTGTCCCACAGATTTTGATAAGTTGTATCTCCTTTGTCGTTTAATTCAAAGAATCTTTTGATTTCTGACTTGATTTCTTCATTTATAAAATGATTGTTCAGGAGAAGGTTATTTAGCTTCCATGACTTTGAGTAGAAATGAGGATTTCTGTTAGGGTTCATTGTTACTTTTATTCCACTGTGATCCGAGAAGCTGCATGGTATTATTTCTATATTTTTAAATTTTTTAAGACATTCTTTATGTCCTAAGATATGGTCAATCTTGGAGAATGTCCCATGAGCTGATGAGAAGAACTTATATTCAGTGGTATTTGGGTAGAATGTCCTGTAGATGTCAGTCAGGCCCATTTGTTCTAGCATTCTATTTACGTCCAATATTTCTTTGTTTATTTTTTGTTTGGAGGTTCTGTCTTGAACTGTCAGTGGCGTGTTAAAAATCTCTGGCTACTAAAGTGTTGTTATCTATCATTTGGTTCAGATCAAGTAGGGTTTGCTTTATGAATCTGGGTGCACCTAGATCGGGTGCATATATGTTAAGTATAGTTATGTCTTCTTGTTGAATTGTACCCTTCACCAGTATATAGTAACCATCTTTGTCTTTCTTTACTTTTGTTGATTTAAAAACTACGTTATCGGAGATTAGAACTGCCACGCCAGCTTTCTTTTGGGTTCCATTTGCTTGGAATATTGATTTCCACCCTTTTATTTTCAGTCTAAATGCATCCTTGCAGGTTAGATGAGTTTCCTGAAGACAGCAGATACTTGGCTTATATCTTTTTTATCCATTGGGCCAGTCCATGTCTCTTGAGTGGGGAATTCAATCCATTCACATTTAATGAGAGAACTGATAAGCGAGACAGATTGCTGTTCCTCATGTTGGGTTGAATTTCATTGATCTGTTTTCTCTCTTGAGCCATTATGATAACTGTGTTTTCATATTTATCTCTTGATTAGTGTTACATTCGAGGGTCCTTCTTGTGCTGGACCACGTGTAACTCTGTTTTGAATACTTCTTGGAAAGCTGCTCTTGTCTTGGTGAATTCTCTGAGTTTTTGTTTATCTGAGAATGTCTTAATTTCACCTTCATATATAAAACTGAGCTTATCTGGGTACAGGATTCTAGGCTGGGCATTATTCTGTTTCAGAAGAGTGAGAATGGGGCTCCAATCTCTTCTTGCTTGTAAGGTTTCAGTTGAGAAATCTGGCGTGATTCGGATGGGCTTTCCTTTGTATGTTACTTGTTTCTTTCTCCTTACAGATTGAAGAAGGGCCTCGTTAGTGGATATTTTGGTCAGTCTGATAACTACATGACGTGGTGTCTTCCTATTTGGTATGAATCTCTCAGAGGTTCTTTGAGCTTCTTGAACCTGTGTATCTAGAGATTTGGCAAGGCCTGGGAAATTTTCCTCAATTATATCTTCAGATACTTTATTCAACCCTTGCTTATTGTCTTCTTCACCCTCAGGAATGCCGATAACTCTCACGTTAGGCTTCTTCACATAATCCCACATTTCTCGTAGACTATGATTATTTCTCATGTTTCTTTGTTTTAACTCTGTGACTGCCTTATTTAATTGGAAAGTGTTATCTTCGATCTCTGAGATTCTTTCTTCTGTTTGATCTACCCTGCTCTTGAGACTTTCCACTGTGTTTTGTAGCTCCTTGAATAAATTTTTCATTTCCAGGAGTTCAGTTTGATTTTTCTTCAGTATTTCAATTTCTTTGGTGAATTTTTCTTCCAAGTCCTGGATCTTTTTTGTGGTTTCTTTGTGTTGATTATCCATTTTTTCTTGCATAATGTTCAGCGTATTTATGATCCATGTTTGAAATTCTTCCTGTGACATGTTGCTATTTGGAATCTGCTTTGTGTTAATTGGTGGAGAACTAGTAATCCTCTTTGAGGGCATGGTTTCAGCTTGATTCTTTATACTCCTAGAGTTCCTTCGCTGAGCCCTTCCCATCTGAATGAATCCTTAAGATCCCTTCTTTCAGCTTTAGTCTGGATAGGGGCACACTGTGAGTGCCAGGTAAGCTGCCTCCTCTGTCACTAGGGGGAGCCCTTCACATATTGTTCAGGATTTTGCTAGCTCCGCTGGGGGGGCTGCCCCTCTTCCTCTCCCGAGGTGGCTTCTGTCTCTCTCTGTGAGAAAGACAGTGGATAGGGAGAGTGGAGCGGTGCCCTCATTCGCCCAACGCCCCAGCCACTGCAGTTCCCGCGGGCGATGGTCTGCCCCACCCCAATGTCTGCAAGGTCCACGCTCTACTCTCTCGTGACTGGGGAACCACTCAGTGTTCACACAAAGGTGGAGCTCCTAGTCAGGGTCCGTGGACTAGGGAAGGGAGCCGCCCAGGGAGCTGCCCGGTACCCAATCGCTCCTCAGCGTTTAGGCTGTGGACCCCGACAATGGCGGCCGCCCGTCTGCAGATCACTGTCACTGGGGTTGAATGCTCAGGGACCGGCAGAGGCCAGAGGAGCCGGGGACCGGGAGAATCCAGCCGCCCACCTATACGAGGCAGTTTGGCATCTGCTAGAGCCGGGACCAAAGCAGCCCCACCGCCCGCGTATAGGAGACAGTTGCTAGGTGCGTCAGCTGCGCACAGCACTCCAGGGTCCAAAATGCCTCCTGCCAATGTCTCCTCTCTGCAGAGCCCCACATCTCCCGTGGCGATTCTGCACCGACTTCAGGCAGATCCTCAATTGAGTGGGTGTGGAGGTCAGAGGGGGAACAAGATGCTTTCCTGTGGGGCTGAACCCACCCCACTCTCTGGCGAGGTGGGTACAGCTGTCCCGTGCTCCCTTCTCTATTGGCCATCCCGCACTCTCCAGATTTTGGTGATTTATTTCCCTAATCACCTCAGTCTTTTCTTGCTCTCTCTCTCTGTCCCACGCTGATTCTCCATGGATTCACGCCACCGTTCTTGTGGGGAAGTGAACCTCTAGGGTTGTGGGCAGTGGGAGACCCATGCCTTCCACTCCAGGAGCACGAATCCAGGAGGTCACCACCATTCCACCATCATTGAGAATGAATCAAAGGAGTCTTAAAGGAACGGGCTGAAAAGTGCGGATCCTGTTTCAGTCTAAGTCTGAAACAGGATCCGCACTTTTCACCTGCCACACACATGCCCACTTCTCCTCTCTGGGCATAATAAAAACAAACCACTGGACTGACAGAGGGCTTGCCCCCCCACACACACCACACGACCCCACACAAAAACGTCCCCTCCAGTGACTCATTCTTATGCTAACTGGCAAACGGTGCTATGCCTTTTAAAATAATGGAAAAAGGATGGTGGAATGATACTTGAAAGACTGGTTTTATTCCACGCTCCCGTACCAAGTATCGGCAACACCAAGTGAGCTAGGCCTCAGCATAGTTTTTTCCCTGGCAGCCATCTTGGGATTAAGGAGGCAGAGAAGTACCTTGTCACAATTATGGTGAAAGGTGCTGCAAAAACTGGCAAATAATTCTCCACGTAGTGGTTATTTCAAAAGCTCTATGGCATACTTCTTGGAACCAGCTAGTTACCTGGGGCCACGCATAGAGTGTTATAGAGAACCATGGTGGATTCACGGAAGAAGAGTCAAATGATTCTTAAAGGAACGGGCAGAAAATGTGGATCCTGTTTCAGTCTAAGACTAAAACAGGATCCGCACTTTTCACCTGCTGCACACATGCCAACTTCTCCTCTCTGAGGATTAAAAAAAAAAACACTGGACTGGCAGAGCGCCTGCCCCCTCACACACCACCTGACCCCACACAACAACGTGCCCTCCAGCAACTCATTTGCTAACTGGCAAAAGGTGCTCTGCCTTTTAAAACAATGGAAAAAGGT